>NC_026149.1:16192488-16217488 GCF_000512975.1 Sesamum indicum
GCTGTCATGGATTTTTTTAGGGGCACCCCAATGCCCAGAAGCTTCTCTGCCACATCTATCATTCTTATCCCTAAGAATGACTCACCCCAATCCTGGTCTGAGTTCAGACCTATCTCCCTCTGCAATGTTACCAATAAGATCTTGTCCAAGCTTTTTTACACTAAAATCTCCCAAGCTCTGCCTGACCTTATTTCCCCATCTCAGAGTGGCTTTGTACCTGGTAGGCTCATTGCCGACAATATCCTTCTAGCCGAAGAAATGACACATCATCTTGACATGAGTCATAGCAAAGGGAATCTTATTTTAAAATTGGATATGTATAAGGCTTATGATAGGGTGAACTGGAAATTTCTCTATATGATTCTTGAGAAGATGGGTTTCCCTACCAGATTTATTGTCCTCATCAAGCACGTTATTGAACATTGCTGGTTTACCATTCTGGTTAATGGAGAACCATCTGGTTTCTTCAAATCATCTCAAGGACTTAGACAAGGTGATCCAATCTCCCCAGCTTTATTCATCCTTGCTGCAGAGGTTCTTTCCAGAGGGCTTAATCACCTTTTCTCTCAGAATCCTGATATGTTCTATCAGACGAGCTGTAAAACTAGAGTGTCTCACCTGGCCTATGCGGATGATATCATTATTTTCACCAGATGTGAAGAACACTCTTTGACTAAACTGATGCAATTCCTGGAGCTTTATGAGGACCAATCTGGCCAAAAAATCAATCATTCCAAGAGCTTCTTTATCCCTGGTAAGAAGGCCAATAACATTGCCCACAGAATCAAATGCATTACTGGCTTCAACCTCAAGTGTCTTCCTATCACCTATCTTGGAGCTCCATTGCATAAAGGTCATAAGAAGAAAATTTTTTGAACCCCTTATTGACAAAATTAGAAACAGGATCAATGGATGGGAGCATATCCATCTTTCACAAGGGGGCAGACTTCAACTTATTAAAAGTGTCCTGTCCTCTATGCCTGTTTATCTTCTTCAAGTTTTGAGCCCTCCTATTGGCACTATGCAGAAAATCGAACAGCTGTTTGCCAAATTCTTTTTGGGAACCACTACTGACCACAGGAAAATTCATTGGACTAAATGGGCTTTCATATGCTATCCTTGTGAAGAAGGGGGCTTGGGTATCAGAAACATTAGGGATACCGTCACAGCCTTTTCCCATAAACTCTGGTGGCGGTTGAGACAGAACAATTCTCTATGGGCCAGCTTCACTATCAGTAGATATTGTAAAAAGTCTACTCCTGCCTCTACTCGAAGGACTTAATATTTGGAGAAAAATTTGTAGCATTAAATCTATCTCTCAGGAGAACATTTTTTGGAGCCTGGGAGCTGGTAATGTATCTTTTTGGTATGATTGTTGGCTCCCTGCTGGCACCCTTCAATCCCTTATACAACCCAACAGAGCATCCAATGCCCTGGTCAATAACTTCTAGAACAACCACACATGGGATATTAGTAAATTGAAGGAGGTTGTTCCTCAGCATATCATAGAGCTTATTTTGCAAATCCCCATTAATCCTCAGCACCAAGATTTTATGCATTGGAAATCATCCCCCCATGGTTTCTTCTCTACCAAATCAGCTCGGGAGATTACTAGAGATCACAAACCTTCCCTTCCCATCTTCAAAAATCTCTGGTCTCCCCTTGTCAGGCCTACTATTTCTATCTTCATTTGGAAAGTCCTCCATAACTGGATACCAGTCGACAGTAGACTCAAACAAAAGGGCATCTCTCTGGCCTCTAGATGCGTTTGCTGCTTGAAGGAGGAGGAGACTATCCCTCACCTTTTCCTTCATAACAAGGTCTCCCTTGAAGTCTGGAGCTTCTTTGCCTCCAAATTTCAACTCAATATTCCAATCACGGACAATTTTTTCATGATCCTTCAAGCCTGGAGAAGTAATATTTCTAATCAGCTTCACATCAGAGATATTCTTCCCCCGCTGATCATGTGGAACACTTGGACTTGTAGGAATGCTGCCATATTTGAGGGGCTCCTTTCAAATATAATCGTATTATCTCCCAAACCCTCAATTATCTTCATCTTCTTGGTAAAACCAACCTCATGAGAGCTATACACTGGAAAGGGGACAGATCTGTTGCCTCCCTTTTTAAAATTTCGCTTCCCCGTCAGAAGACTTCTTCTAAAATCTCTATTGTTAAGTGGATTAAGCCAGATAGGGGATGGTTCAAATTGAACACGGATGGGGCCTCAAAAGGAAATCCAGGCATTGCAGGAGCAGGCGGCATCATCAGAAATCATCTAGGTCAGACCGTCTTTGCATTCCAAGAACATCTTGGCCTCATGTCCAACACAGCAGCAGAACTTAATGCTGTATATAGAGGCGTTAAATTGTGCATTGATAACAACATTAGGAAAATTTGGGTGGAACCAGATGCTAACATCGCCATCAAGCTTATTTCCTCTTCCCCCAAAGGGCCATGGCACCTTCAGAACTTGCTGCAACAAATTAGAGAGCTTCTATCCCAAACTGAGTTCAAGATATCACACATCTTTAGAGAGGGTAACCAAGTGGCCGATTATTTTGCTAACCAAGCCTGTTTCAGCCAACATCTCACCATTTTATCTCCTGATAATATCACTGGTATTCCTAAAGGTTTGATTAGACTTGACGCCTGTTCCTTGCCTGCTATTAGAATTAGAAGTACTAATACTTTTAATTTTAGTTAAAATATCTTTTTATGATATTAGGGGTACTTCGTTACTGACTAGTTCAAAAAAAAAAAAGGCCTTTCTTTACATCATTGGTCTTATTAAATTCATGTACTATGATTAAGGATTTGCGTGCCAGCTACGGGTGGCAATTAGTCGAGCTCCATTCTGTAATTTCGAGCTCGAGCTCGAGCTTAACTCCTATAGAGCTCGTGCTCGAGCTCGAACTCAAGCTGATTTTTTGTTTTTTTTTTGTTTTATTATTATTATTATTAGATTAAATAATGGTTATCACCAATTTTTTACATAAATTTATATGTAATAAAATAGATCGTATAATGTATACTATATTATAAATATACCAAAATATAGTATAAAATTTTAATTTATTGTTATAAATATAAACTACTGATTAGTTTACTAATAATATAATTAGTAAAATGTTCAAAACAAAAAAAATCATAGTGAATAGTTTAAAGTTATTGAAAAGTATCAATTATCTGAAATAATACAATTGAAATACATAAAAATATTTTATAGTTGAGATTAATATATGTTCACAATCTGCAGTAAATTTATATATTTATTAATGTTAGTATATATTACATTGATGTAACTATCATCTTACATTGTTGAACAACATATGTTAATCGGACCATCAAAATTCAGATCAGACCATTAGATATGATCAAATTTACAAAAATATACACTTGGTAAAGTTGTAGACTTATTGGATATACGAATATCAAGATATCGTACTCGGACCATTAGAATAATCAATCAAGTCGGTGTATCATACAAAGCCATGTGATTTTAATTCAAACTGTCCGATATGATCTAATGGACACAATATTATATGTACTAAATTTTGTGTGAAAGGGGTTCCTAGATTTTAAGATATCGTAATTGTTGATTAAATTTTTTTATCTCATTATATATATGATAAAAGAATGACTAAAATTGTTCAACCATCACTATTATTATCATTATCATTATTTTTAGCTTAATTCATATGAATCACTAAATTTTGACAAAAATTTATAAATAATGAAATAGATTGGATAATGCATAGTGTGTATTCTGATATAAATATAAAACTCAAAATTGGATAAAAAATCATAGGTGAATTACTTGTCAATTTAAAAAAAAAAAGTATAACATAATACAAATATATATTAAATATACATGAAGTTCATATAGTCATATTAAATAATAATTTTAATTACAAAAAAAAGTATAATTTACTAAGTTGTTGATTAAATTTATTTTTGTATAAAGATTAAATGTATAAATAAACATACCATAATTTATTATTATCCAAAATAAAATATATGATATTGATTAATAATTATAATATATGGTCAATTTTGATTATAAAATTGATCAAATATTAATATAAAATTAAATATATATGAAAATTCAAAAATAAAAATATATATCAAAAAAATAGAAAAAGCTCGCGAGCCAGGAACAGAAACAATTAAGCTCGAGCTCTAATGTTTCGAGCTTGACTCGAGCTGGCTTCGTGAGGCGGCTCGACTCATCTACCACCCCTAATCAAAAGTCACTACCTGCTCAAACAAGGAAGCTATTTTGTTGCCCGGATATTCCATCTCTCATTAAATACCAGCATAGCCTTCAAGTACATTCTTATAAATATTGTGTTCATATTAATTAGTAACATTTATCTGTATGCATTTGCATCTTAGGTAGAATCACTATATTGTAGTTACAAGATATATGTTTAACATGTCATATTTCAATCTTATGTTGATCGTGTTGCTGGATTGTGGGAATATCTTTTCCTAAAATATCAAACATAATCCATATTGGTTTAACTTGGACCTTTTCGGCATATAGTTCATTTCGATAGCTCATTAATGTTTTTCGAAATTGCCTCTTTCACAACTAGCAGTTCTTCATATTTGAGCTTTTCTTTAATGTAAAAACATCACTCAGAAGATTTCCACCATCTACACTTATATGCGGATTACCATGCAAGACAAGCTCATTCTTTTCTCACCTTCCTCCCCTTGAACTTAGATGTGGATGAGCATGCACGTCACACTTACTCCATGTCTTCCTCCTTCCAAACCTAGATGCGGATGAACATTTACGACAAGCTCAGGTTCCTCCCTCCAGACTTAGATGCGGATAAGCATTTACGTCAAGCTCACTTCATATCTCCCTCTCTCCCGAAGTAAATGCGCATTTATGTCAAAACTCCCTTTATACGTTCCTCCATCCGGACCTAGGTGCAGATGAGCATGCACGTGTGTACTTCCTTCTAACTTTCAACTTTTAGTTGTTTTTAATGAGAGTATATCTCTACTAGATGTTGTCCTTGTTATTCTTTCAAATAGTTCCTTCTCACTCAAATCTCTTCTATAGGTTCCCTTTGTAGTGTAATATGAATAGTTATTTATAACTTTATTCTTCATATAGTACCTTTCCATTTGACTTTAAACCATATCTCTAGTTGTCTCGAGTTCACGCATATCCAGTATCTCGCGCGTAGAAAATGAATCGTTATGTTTTTAGTGAATTTTATACTTAAAAATAGCAATAAGAGGGCTAACATAGATGAGACTCATATTTGCCACATTGGAGCTTGCTATTGCAAGCACCCTATGCTGCAAATCTCTTAAGGTGAACAACCCATTTATTGCACTGCCGTATTAGACATTTGCATTCTTGCTTGCTCTCAAACTTATCTTTTATTTTTGTCTACGTGTTTCTCCTCCTTGAGATAGCCCCTTTTATCAACATAGTTGGTGATGTGCTACATATTGACCATTGTATAATCTACCTAAAGATAGCGTAGTTAAATTACTTTCCTAGCCCATATTATTTGTTTCATAAAAATGTTTTACCTATTGAAATATTTGGAATCTGATGCAATTATTTGCTTAAAATTATAGAAAATATAAAACATGTGCGTTGTCTCTCCAAGAAAGCATGAATCATTCTGGAGTATAATGTTATATTATCTAATGATGTTGTTGGATTTTTTGGCCCATGGCCCAACCACCCCCCCCCCCCCTTCCCCCCCCCCCCCCCCTTGCCCCAACTTGGATGGCAGCCCGTTTGCTGCCCAGCCCATTAACCAACCCGACCCACAAACCCAACCCTTCTTCTACTTAACCCTAAATCACTACTTAACCCTATTCTTTCACTATTCAGCCGACGCCTATTCCTCTCCCTCCTTTCTATCTCTAGTTTTGTTCCTCTCAAGTTTCTAATGATCTTGGAAATCTCTCATCATCTCAACTCTTTCTATCTCTGCTCTCTGTGTTAGATATTATATATATATTGGTCTTCTATGGTTTTAATGAGATAGAACAACAACAAAACTAAAACCTCTCTTCGTGAAATACTTTGTGAGAATATTTGTTGAGTGTGAAAGAAACTTCTTAGTGGAATTCTGAGTGATTCTACATGAAGCCTAAGTGGTCTTTGTGTCTTGATGGCTTTGGGGTTATTGCAACCATGAGGGTTGCCGGCAGGTGGTGGCGCTTGGGTATTCGGTTGTCGAATCTGGCTCCTGAGCTAGTTACTTTACTGCATTCCATATTGCTATTTTTATGTTATTCTTTCTTTATTCATTGATCTAAAATTATTGCATAGGGGTTTTCAAATCCACCATTATCTCTGTAGTTAATGTTTCATTTGAGTTCATCACTTTGTGGATAAATTCCCAACAGATCTCATCATATTATGTTCCACGATTCTTTGAAATTCCTCGCTCTTTCTATTTCTCCCTCTCTTGCTCCTTGTTTTTCGCTATCTTGGTGTGATGCCTATATTTGTGTGCTTTATTGCTCTTCGATTTCTCTTTTATTTTCTCTCTTTGCATTTCTCCTCCTTGAAATGGTCCCTTTTATCACATAGCCGATGTTGTGCCTCATATTCACTATTGAATACGTTAATTGATTGAACCAAGCATAATTAATTACTTTTCTTGCCCATATTTTTTGTTTGACTACAAAAGGTTTTACCTATTGGAGTATTTTGGTATTTGATGCTATTATTTGCTTAAAAATATACAAAATATAAAATTTGTACATTGTCACCTACGAGAAACAATGAATCATATCAGAGTATAATATTATCGAGTGATCTCATCATATTATCTTCCACGATTCTTTAAAATTTTTGCTCTTTCTCTTGCACCTGGTCTTGATTCCCATTATCTTAGTGTGCATGTCAGTGTGCATACCTGGACATTATTAGTTACTCAATGTACCCCATTTATAACATCTATTTCCTTTCAGTGACCCCAAAATAATGGTTCTAAGTCTAAAAGTATACTTTTTCCCCGTAACTACCTTCTTGTTAAGGCAATGATGTGATGCTTCTAACTTTCATCTAATATATCCTGGCTTTTTTTGTTTGTTCTTTTGCATGTTATTCACTTTCGCTCCTTGGAAAGGCCTGAAAAGGATGAATTTTGTTTACCATTGTGAGTTCAATACAAGATAGACTTTTAATTCCAGACTATAATGTCCTATGTTATGATTGGTAATATTGTCCACTTACCGTTGCTATTCAAATTCCACTAATTGTGAAGGTCAAAGCTTGATTCATATGATGAAGTTGTTAAAAAAGTAGCAAACCAACTCAGAGTCGATGATTCATCCAAACTACGGCTTATATCACGTAATGTCTACTCTTAGGGACCAAAAGCTCATCCTATAAGATATCGAGGAGTAGAAAACTTATTAGAGATGTTGCTACATTATGACCAAGTATGCATTGATACAACTCTAAGTCGGGGTTCATTTGATGAGGGTGTGAAACTAACAAATTGCATTCATATGCAAGACTTGCAAATTTATTATATATTTAGCACACATTAAATATCTTATTTGTTTTCCATATAGAGCGGGAAACTCACAGTATTAGGCTGCCAAAAGAAAGCACCATTGGTGATGTGCTTGAGAATCTCAAGGAGAAGGTAATATAGCTAATAAGTTATTACCGGGTGTGTGTTCCTAGAATTCTAAAATTTGTCGAATAACATAGCGTTATATGATTTTTAACTGTTGCAATGTTTACGTTAAACAGGTAAAACTTTCTCGTCCAAATGCAAAGCTCAGGTTGCTGGAAGTATTCTCGCACAAGATCTATAAGGTCCTGAATTATTGCATCTTCTTTTTGTTTCATTCATTAGTTTCGTAATATTAATATCAAAATAATATTCTTCTAAATTTTTACTTAGAAGAATGCAATAATAATCCAAGTTAAATAGTTAAAACTTATTTTACGCTGAAAAATCTTGTATGTGTTGACTACACACAAATTGCACGTGTCGAAGATATGCATTCTGACTTGGAAGTTGAGTTTCAGTACTTCCTAGGTTTTTGTATTTTGCCCATGTGGTCTTCACTTAGTAAATTGTATATTGTGTTTCCAAATGGATGTTAGAAATTCCTTATGTCTAGCCTTCGATGCTTATTTTTTTATGTTGCTGAAACTCCAAGTTGTTACAGATATATCCTAATAGTGATAAGATCGCAACGGTAAATGACAATCGCTGGACTTTACGAGCAGAGGAGGTCTGTTTCTATCTCTATACATATGTGTTTCTATGTATATAAATGCTTGCATTTTCAGGTGATACACATAACAAAAACATCTTGCTAATTGCTTTCCATGATAGGCTATGATACTTTTTCCTTTAAAATTGGATTCCCCATATGTTCATCTTTAATATCAACAATTTCTCCACTTTTATAATTTCTCATTGCAGATTCCAGAGGAAGAGAAATTTCTTAGCCCAAGTAAATGTTTGATTCATGTGTGTCACCTCATGCATGAGGTTGCTCAAAACCAGACGGTATGAAAATGAAAATGATGGTATGTGCTACAACTTCTACTTTCTGCTTGAATCTTCTCCATTTTATGCAGTGAAGATTTGCTTTTGTGTCGCATAGTCAAGCAGAATACTGGGAGGACTCAAATACTTTGTTCGACCATTTCCAAGTCTCACTCACTATCTCACACAGACACATTCTATGACAATATTTATATGCAGATACGCTTAAATTTCATAATATGTTTTGACTCTACAGAGAGGCAGTATTTGTGTTTCTTGGAGCAATATCTTGGACTGGAACACGTTAACAATACCCTTAAAATGCCTCCTACACAAAATCAGGTAATCTATACCTTGTTTTATTTTCATTTTTTTTAATAAATTTGATTTTGTTGCTCGATGTTGATAATCTCGTCAAGATTATCAACATCGAGCAACAAAATCAAATTTATTACAAAAAAAACAAAAATAGAACAAGGTATAGATTACCTGATTTGCTGCAGGATATTGTTAACGTGTTCCAGTCCAAGATATTGCTCTGAAGAAACACAAATACTGCTTCTCTTTAGAGTCAAAATATATTATGAAATTCAACCGCATCTGCATATAAATATTATCACAGAGTGTGTCTGTGTGAGAGAGTGAGTGAGACATGAAAATGGTCGAACAAAGTATCTGAGTCCTCCAAGTATTCTGGTTGACTATGCGACACAAAAGCAAATCTCCACCGCATAAAATCCAGAAAATTCAAGCAGAAAGTAGAAGTTGTAGCATGCCTAACCACATAAGCATCATACCATCATTTTCATTTAAAGTGATTGTAACAATTAGGCTCGGGCTGGAATACCTTCGAAAATTCCTCATTTCGTACTTGTAACTTGTTCTGCACATGAACCTTGATACGAGACAAAGTTTCACCAATAAAAATTGCTCGCCAAGATTGTTAATTTGCTGCAGAAGCAAAATGAATATATAGATTTAAAAGTAAGAAAATTAAAGAGATAATGCAGTCGCAGTTGAATTAGAGAGGTAGAACGAGTACAAATATCTGAGAAAAACTATGAAGTAACAAACTGAATACTACCGTCTGGTTTTGAGCATCCACATGCATGAGGTGACACACATGAATCAAACATTTACTTAGGGCCAAGAAATTTCTCTTCCTCTGGATTCTGCAATGAGAAATTATAAAAGTCGAGAAATTGTCGATAATAAAGATGAACATACGGGAAAGCCAATTTTAAAGGAAAAAGTGTCGTAGCCTATCAAAGACACAATACTAACATTGAAAGCAATTAGCAAGATATTTTTTGTTATGTGTATCACCTAAAAAATGCAAGCATTTATATACATAGACACACATATGTATAGAGATAGAAACAGACCTCCTCTGCTCGTAAAGTCCAGCGATTGTCATTTATTGCTGCGATCTTATCACTATTAGGATATATCTGTAGGAACTTGGAGTTTCAGCAAGTTAACAAAATTAGCATAGAAGGCTAGACATAAGGAATACCTAACATCCATTTGGAAATACAATATACAATTTACTAACAAAAACCTAGGAAGTACTGAGACTCAGCTTCCAAGTCAGAGTGTACATCTACGACACGTGCAATTTGTGTGTAGTCAACCCATACAAGATTTTTCAGCGTAAAATAAATTGAATTTCACAATTTAAGTTGGATTATTAAGTAAAAGTTAAGACGAATATTATTTTGATATTAATATTACGAAACTAATGAATGAAATAGAAAGAGATGCAATAATCAAGGACCTTATAGATCTTGGACGAGAAAGTTTCACCTGTTTAACGTAAACATTGCAAAAGTTAAAAATCATATAACGCTATGTTATGCAACAAATATTAGAATTCTAGGAACAGACACACGCACACTCCCGGTAATAACTTGTCAGCTATATTACCTTCTGCTTGAGATGCTCAAGCACATCACCAACAGTGCTTTCCTTTGGCAGCCTAATACTGTGAGTTCCAGCTGTATATGGAAAACAAATGAGATATTTAATGTTTGCTAAATATATAATAAATTTGCAAGTCTTGCATATGTATGCACTTTGTTAGTTTCACACCCTCATCAAATGAACCCCGACTTAGAGTTGTATGAATGTATACTTGGTCGTAATGCAGCAGCATCTCTAACAAGTTTTCTACTCCTCGATATCTTATAGGATGAGCTTTTGGTCGTTGAGAGTTGATATTACGTGATGTAAGCCGTAGTTTGGATGGATCATCGATTCCGAGTTGGTTCACTACTCTCTTAAGAACTTCATCATATGAATCAAGCTTTGACCTTCACTATTAGTGAAATTTGAATAGCAGCATTAAGTGGATCAATATTACTAATCATAACATAGGAAATTACACTCTAGAATTAAAAGTATGTCTTCTATTGAACTCACAGTTGTAAACAAAATTCATCCTTCTCAGGCCTTTCCAAGGAGCGAAAGTGGATAACCTACAGAACAATAAACCAAAAAAGTCAGGATATATTAGATGGAAGTTAGAAGCATCACATCATTGCTTTCACAAGAAGGTAGTTATGGGGAAAAAGAATACTTTTCGACTTAGAACCATTATTTTGGGATCACTGAAAGGAAATAGATGTTATAAATGGGGTACATTGAGAAACTAATAGTGTCCATCTATGCACAAGCACATGCACACTAAGATAATGGGAATCAAGACCAGGTGCAAGAGAAAGAGCAAAAATTTTAAAGAATCGTGGAAGATAATATGATGAGATCCCTAGATAATATTATACTCCCATATGATTCATTGTTTCTCGGAGGTGAAAATGTAGAAATTTTATATTTTGTTTATTTTATGCAAATAATACGGGCTCGAAAAGGAAATAATTATGCTTTTTTCAGGCAATTAACATATAGAATAGTCAATATGATGCACAACATCGACTATGTGATAAAAGGGACCATTTCAAGGAGGAGAAATGCAAAGAGAGAAAATGAAAGACAAGTAGAAGAGCAATAAAGCGCAAAAACATAAGCATCACACTAAGATAATGAGAAACAAAGAGCACGAAAGGGAGAAATGGAAAGAGCGAAGAATTTCAAAGAATCATGGAAGATAATATGATGAGATCTGTTGGGAATTTATCGACGAGGAACCTAAATGAAACAATAGGTATAGAGATAATGTGGATTTGAAAATCCTTGTACAATAATTTCAGATCAATGAATAAAGAAAGAATAACAGAAAAATAACAATATGGAAAGCAGTAAAGTAACTGATTCAGAAGCTAGATCTGGCAACTGAATGCCCAAGCGCCACCACCGGCCGACAACCCTCATGGTTGTAAAAAACCCACAAAGCTACCAAGACACAAAGACCAACAAAGAGACCACTTAGGCTTCATTTAGAATTACTCAGAATTCCACTAAGAAGTTTCTTTCACACTCAGCAAATATTCTCATAAAGTATTTCACGAAGAGGGGTTTTAGTTTTGATGTTTTTCTATCTCTTTAAAACCATAGAAGACTACTATATAGATAGATAGAACACAGAGAACAGAGATAGAAAGAGGTGAGATGATGAGAGCTTTCCAAGAGCACTGGAAACTTGAGAGCAACAAAACCAGAGATAGAAAGGAGAGAGAGGAAGAGGCATCGGTTGAATAGTGGAAGAATAGGGTTAAGTAGAAGAAGGGTCGAGTAATAGGCCGGGCAATAAGTAGGCTGCCATCCAAGTGGGGAGGGGAGCATGGGCCAAAAAATCCAACAACTTCATTGGATAATATAACATTATACTCCATAATGAATTGCATCAGATATCCAAATACTTCAATAGGTAAAACTTTTTTATGATGGGCTAGGAAAGTAATTTAACTACGCGTTCTTTAGGTAGCTTATACAATAGTCAATATGCAGCACATCACTGAGTATGTGATAAAAGGGACTATCTCAACGAGGAGAAACACGTAGAGAAAAATAAAAGATAAGTTGGAGAGCAAGCAAGAAAGCAAATTTCTAATAAGGCAGTGCAATCAATGGGTTGTTCATCTTAAGAGATTTGCAGCGTAGGGTGCTTGCAATAGCAAGCTCGAATGTGGCAAATACGATTCTCATCAATGTTAGCCCTCTTATTGCTATTTTTAAGTTTAAAATACAAGTAAAGACATAACCATTCATTTTCTAGGTCCGAGTATTGGATAAGCGTAAACTCGAGACAACTAGAGATACGATTTTCAGTCATATGCAAAGCTACTATATGAAGGCTAAAATTATAAATAACTATTGATATTACACTACAAAGGGAACCTATAGGAGAGAACTTGAGTGAGAAGGAACTATTTGAAAGAATAACAAGGACAACATCTAGTAGAGTTATACTCTCATTAAAAATAACTAAAAGTTGAAGTTTAGAAGGAAGTACACACGTGCATGCTCATCTGCACCTAGGTCCGGATGGACGAACGTATAAAGTGAGTTTTCACATAAATGCGCATCTGCATCTATGTCGGGAGAGAGGAAGACATGAAGGAGCTTGATGTAAATGCGTATCCGCATCTAGGTTTGGAGGGAGGAACCTGAGCTTGTCGTAAATGCTCATCCGCATCTAGGTTTGGAGGGAGGAATTCATGGAGTAAGTGTGACGTGCATGCTCATCCGCATCTAAGTTCAAGGGGAGGAAAGTGAGAAAAAAGTGAGCTTGTCTTGCATGGTAATCTGCGTCTAGGTGAAATAATAAAATAAGTGTGACTTTCATGCTATTCACGTCTAACATCGGAGGGAGGAAACTGAAAAAGTAGTGAGCATGATGTGCATCCTCTCGCATGTTTAGGTTTTCAGGGAGGAAGGTTGAGAAAGAAGTCAGCCTGACTTGCATGCTCATCCATGTCTAGGTACGGAGGGAGGAAAGTACGAGAGGTTTCATATTTCTCTAAATTCGAATAACCAAAAAATTGCAAGAAAGTTGAAATTTGTACATGGTTTTCAGTCTCATCAAATGAAACCTCCTCCAAAAGATTTTTTGGTTCAAGGTCAGAGAATAACTAGGAAACACCCAACATAATTAAAATATTCTTAGAAAACAATCAACCAGGGGGAACAAAAGAAAAGGATTGGACATCTTCTGAGTCATGTGTTTACATTAAAGAAAAGCTTAAATATGAAGAATTACTAGCTGTGAAAGAGGCAATATCGAAAAACATTAATCAGTTATCGAAATGAACTATATGTCGAAAAGGTCCAAGTTAGACCAATATGGATTATGTTCGATACTTTAGGAAAAGATATTCCCAAAATCCAGCAACACAATCAACATAAGAATGAAATATGACATGTGAAACATATATCTTGTAACTACAATATAGTGATTCTACCTAAGATGCGAATGCATACAAATAAATATTACATTAATATGAACACAATATTTATGAAAATGTACTTAAAGGCTATGCTGGTATTCAGGGAAAGATGGAATATCCGGGCAATGAAACAGCTTCCTTGTTTGAGGAGGCAGTGACTTTTGATACCAGACAATGTCCTCATTCCCTAGCTGCAATAAAAGAAACCGAAAAGTTATCAAAATACAATCTTTGTCCTGACAAAATACTTGTGCTTGTGATTTTCATATACCTGGTTAGATGTAAATGTAAGTCCCGTGTCGATGTACACAAATGACTGTGGGCTCAAACTTTATCTCCTGAGAAGCAAAAATCACAAGATATCTTCAACATTAAAATTATATTTGGGCATTTATGAAAGATATCTTCAACATTTAAACTGTATATGTGCATTTTATGAAATCTATCTTCACCATTTAAAATGAATATGTGCATTATATTCCATATGCATAGCATTTTTCAAGTCCTTGTAAAGAAATTGCATGTAACATGAGTTATGTTAATCTCCATGACATTTGACAGACGCAATAATAGCTCCATTTAATGAAAACAGTTGCATGTGGGTTTCATTTTAAGTTGCAGCTAACAACAATATATTAGGATTGTTACCAGTATGTAGAAATAAGCAAATACTATCTCTTCCATTCATATTTTGGAACAAACCTCGCAGAGTTCTATCTCTTCATTACGAGCATAGCCAGCAAGTTGATTTAAATTCTCTAGAATGTCTGATGGCTTGTCAGAGTAAATATCACCAAGATAACCAAATCAACTTAAGAATATTACAAATTTAAATAAATGATAACAATGAATTAAAGAATAAACAGAAACAATTTTGTTGAAAGAACTCGGCTCAAATTAAGCAAGATCCAAATGAGGGAATACAGTCACAAAAGTCCCGCACCCAAAGCACTGACCCATGTTAACACCATAGAAAACTCAGAAACCCGACCACACACTTTCGATTAGTTAGATCTTTTTATCACATGGTCACAAAGACCCCTAACTCTCGATTTCATGAAGAAATGTAAGAAAGCTTAGGAGATAATCACTTTTCAGTATCTTAGGAAAGGGGAAGAAAAACCCCTATTTAAAAGGTCAAGAGAAGAGGTGAGAATGGAAGGTTAGAGAAGCTTTCCTTAAACCATCAGATTGGTTTAGGAAAGAGGCCATGGATTTTGGTGACAGAGAAGGGAAAAGATCACAACGAGGATATGGTGAAGAAGAAGCAGATGGCGTAAGAGAGAGGTGAGGAATGACGGTTAGGGTTAAGAGAAGGTATATATGTACCTGGGTAGGTGGGTCGGGTATAGGTTGTTCGTGGGCTACCGAGTGGGCCAGGTTATGGGCTGCCATGTGGGCCTAGTTAAATAAGGTCATTGGGCCATAAATATAACACAATCAACTTGGACCAAGAACTTCTAATAAGGAACACGGTCCGGATTAAAAGAGTTGGATCTGGCATTCTCATCATAGGCTAAGGCCCCGCCTTAGTGTACCTGCAACTGAGAAACAATGTCTAACCTGGAGCAAAGTTAACCAGGAACAAGATATAAAATTTTTAATTAGTTAACAAATTTCTCAACAGGCAAACACTTAGTACCCATTTCAGTTAGGTTTTTCCTCAGTTTTAATCTTTTCTAATTTTATCACTTTTTTACTCACAATGTCACGAATAAAATGGTATCTCACATCGATGTGTTTACTTTCAATGGCTACTCACAGGGATTTTGCAAAGTTGGATGGAGGATTTACTTTCAGAAAAATCCGTAAGTTTATTGTTGAGAAAACCAATTTGATTAACCTTCTAGCCAAATTACCTCTTTAAAGGCTTCGGTAGTTGCAATGTATTCGGCTTCAGTGCTAGGCAGAGCAACAATATGTTGTAGTTGGGAGTTTCAACTTATGCATGAGCCACACAAAGTGAAGATGTAAGATGTAGTGGATTTTCTACTATCCTTTTCATTTGCATAATTAGAATCAACGTACCCAACAAGATGAATATAATTAAATAATTTAGAGAAGGTTATACCAATATCATCGGAACCACGTAGGTACCTTAGAAGCCATTTTAAGCTCCCAATGAGGAGGTCCGGGGTTGGACATATACCTGTTAAGACAATTTATAGCATATGCAATGTCGGGTCTAGTACAGACCATGAGAAACATTATAAATCGAATGACATTTGAATAAGGAATTTTACTCATTTTCTCTTTTTTGGAATCTATTTTTGGACATTAGTTTTAGCATCATTGGAAATGAGCAGCTAATGGCACAGAGGTAGGTTTTAAATTTTCCATTGAAAACTTTTATAAAATAGAATGAATTTAAGTTATTTTGTTTAAAAGTATAAAATACTTATATCTATTTCTAGTGATGTCCATACAAAGAATTCTTTTTGCATCACCAAAGGTTTTCATTTCAAAATTTTTAGAAAGATCTTTTCATAAAGACTCAATCAGTTTTAATGCTATAGCTTGCAATGAGCATGTCATCAACATATAACACAAGCAAGATAAGAATATCATTCATATACTTGAAGTAGAGGCAATGATCATAATCACTCCTTCTGAAGTTTAGAGAAAGCATAAACAAGTCAAACTTTTTATTCCATTGCCTAGGGGATTGTTTCAAGCCATATAGAGATTTTTTCAACAAGCAAACATAGTCAGGATTGTTTTATAAATAAAGCCAATGGGTTGATGCATATAAATGTTTTCGTCTAGATCACAATGGAAAAAAGCAGTTTTAACATCCATTTGTTTTAACTCCCAATCATAATGAGTAGTAAGAGCAATAATCATATGCACAGTGGTATATTTGACAATTGGAGAAAATGTTATAATCTATTCCTTTCTTTTGAGTGAATCACTTGGCTACTAATCTAGCTTTGTATTTTGTGGGATTTTTCTGTTTGATTTTAAAAATTCATTTAACAATCCACTAAGAAACAATTTTTGGGTTTAGGCACTAGATCCCAAGTATTATTATCCTTCAAAGATTCATTTTCTCGTTCATGGCACTAAGCCATTCTTTAGAATTTAGGGCTTCATCTACATTTGAAGGTTCAGAATCTTCAATATTGAGTGCTACATGGAAGTCTTTGAGCTTAGAGGGGATCCTATGTTCTCTACTTCTATCCCTTGCTAGTTGGTAATTATCTAGAGAGGTTTCAGTATTTTCAGGAATTTCTACAGGTATTTCTATGAAAAAAATCAAAATTTTCTTCTATAACTCCTCCCCCTTATTGGTTATCCTCCACCTTATCAAAGGTTGAGTCTTTTTGGTCTAACTCTATTTTTGACAGATAAGGCATTTCATTTTAATTGAAAGTTACATCCATACTAATAATAACTTTGAAACCAGGTTGACTACGTACCCATAGTCTATGCACTTTGACCCCTTTGGGATAATTAATAAAAACATATTCAAGAGATCTAGCTTCAAGTTTGTCAAAATTTTGATGAACAAATGCAGAGCAACCAAAAGTACGAAGAAGAGAAACATTAGGTTTTTTACCACACCAAACAGTTTCAGGGGATTTTACCAAGCAATGGCACAGAAGGCGACGGATTTATCAAATATGCAGCAGTTAAAACTGCTTCACCCCGAAAAGACTTTTGTAAACCAGAACTAATCAGCAAACATCTAACTTTTTCAAGTAAAGTTTGGTTCATGCGTTCTGCAACACCATTTTGCTGCAGGGTGTATGGGTTGGTCCTATGCCTTTTAATCCCAAATTTATCACATAGATCAGTGAATTTTTTATTGCAAAATACGAGACCATTATCAGTACGAAGTGATTTCAGTCCTTGTCTCGTTTGTTTTTCAACAAGAGTTTTCCATTTTTCGAATTTTAAACTTCTAATTTATGTTTTAATAAAAAAATAAAGACTTTTCTTGAAAAGTTATCAACGATAGATAGAAGTATCAGTTTCCACCATGGGTGGCTTCTTTAGAAGGACCCCAAATATCAGCATGAACATAATCTAAGATGCAAGATGACATGGAGGGGTTAGGGGAAGGTGCAGCAGGAAAATGCACACTGTGTTGTTTACCCATAACACATGCATCACAGAATTTCAATTCATCAACTTTATCATAAAGTATTCCTTCTTTATTCAGTAATTCTAGTCCTTTTTTACTAATATGACCAAAACGTTTGTGCTACAAAGAGGTTTTATCATGCTCATTCACAGATGCAGCAACAGAACATAAATACAAATTGTATTTGTTTCCTGCTTTGAAAACTAATAGTTCATTATTTTCATAATACATTTGCCCCATCTACCCTCTAAACCTTCCTCTTCTAGGGCAGCACATGAAATAAGGTTATGGCTAAGGTCAGTAACATACCTAACATTCTTAAGGGTTAACCTATTACCATCTTTGAAATTTAAAGAAATATCACCAATACCTTTAATCTCACATCGTTTTTTGTTTGCCATAGAAACAAAACCAGAGTTTTCAATTTTAAGATTTGAGAAAATTTCTTTAAAGGGGCTTATTTGGAAAGTGCAACCAGAGTCGATTAACCATTCATACATATTCATAAAGTGCACAGAATTCACGTCGCAAACAACAAACACTTCACCAGAATCATCAGAAACATTATTCACTCTTTCTTTTTCATCAAATTGTCTTTCTCTATTATCCCTCTTTGGTTTTCTACAATCATTAATATAATGACCCTTTAAACCACAGTTATAACAATGTCTTTCTCTGGTTTTATCATCTCTATATGAGTTATCTCTGGTTCTAGATTTACTGCTACTACTGTTTCTGTTTTTACTTCTGCTTGTACTATTATGTCCAAAACTGGAGTTTCTAAATCTAGATCTTCTTCTCACAAAATTAACCTCGTGTTGATTATTACTAGGTCTATTTTCTTTTAAGTCTATCTCTTTACTCTTAGGTCGTTTACTACTGTATCTAGGTTCACACTGTCTCTACCATATTTTATAGCAGCTTTCACATCAGAATATATATTAGGGATAGCATTCAACAACACAATAGGAGAATATTCATCAATAATTTTTTTCACCTGTCAGTTTTATGTCTTGTATCAATTTAGTGAATTCATTTAAATTTTCATCAATATTTTTCGACAAATCAAGTTTCTATCTGAAATTTTTTTTCAATAAAAACAGTGTACTAGGCAGGGAGGTTTCAGTGTAAAGCTCTTCTAATTTTTCCTATAATTCTTTCGATGAATTTTATTTTCCAACCTTACTTAACACAGTATTTGACAAATTAAGAATAATTGACGAATAGGCATATTCATCATTTTCTAGTCGATTTTCTTCAGAAATATTTTCAGCGTATCTACCATCTATTGCTTTGAAAACTTTTTGCTAGATCAAAATACTGCTAATTTTGAGGCTCGACAAGTACTACCAGGAAATGCAATGAGGCATCTACACTCCACTGAAGTTCATGGTAGAATCTCAGCTAAGAGAAGCGGAACGGGTAAATTCCTACATAATTTCAGTTCTAAAAAAATTATGACTCATTAGAAGGAACTCGAGCCGGATACATCGAAAATCTCCCAAGATCTAAGGGAGATACAAAAGAAAGTTCAAGACTATGGACATAGGTTAATCCATATACCTATGAAAATAGAATCTTTGAACCAAAAGGTGGACGAGGTCCTTAAGATCCTTCCCTATCTACACAAGGATCTTATAGATCTGAAGGTAGAAATTACAAATCTAAAAAGAAATCAAAGGGAGAGCCCTGAGACATCTAGATCCAGATAGGAGCGAATCGGGGACGCCCTTAGATCTATAAGATAATGGAGGTAGCGAGAGCAAATCTATAAGATAATGGAGGTAGCGAGAGCAAATCTATCGGATCTACAAGAATTGGCAGAATCCTTTTCCTAACTTGGGATCGTGGATTTAGTCAATATCCAAACAAATGAGATCACTCTAGCACTACCACCGCCGGAGGGAAGTGCATGTTCTAATGATCCTCCACAGGATCAACCAATGAGAGAATGTGCGGATTTCCACACTAATGCCACTCCAACGTTTGTAGGAACCAGGCTAAAGGAAAATACACCTTGGATGAGGACCATGCTCCAGCCCTTACATCCATATGGCGCTATACTGAACTTGGATATTATCGATTTTGAAATACCAAGAAATTGATATACGAATGGGTTACAACACTCAAAATAGCAGCAACTTCCCTAGAGCTCAACAAGGAAAACATGATAAAGCTTGTGGAGTTGAGCTTGGAGGGATCTGTGAAGATCAGATGGGATAATACCCCAGAATATACCAAAGCAGCATCCTTGCTGGAGATTCGAAAGACGCGATAGCAGACCGAGTACGAAGGCTTATCAAGATACACTTAATAGGAGATGGATACTTCGAAGGAAGTAGAGTAGAAAAGGATAGAGAATATGCATAGGCTCTCTTTAGCCTTGAACTTAGGAGTATTTGCACAGTAGATGAATACATCTATTGGTTTCACAAGTATTTCTTCCGGAGTGGAGTAGCAACGGAAGTAGCAGCTCCAATGTTCTTCACAAAGATATGCAGTCCATGGAGGGAAATGTACCTGAAGGATAGCTAGATTTAGTGTCGTGAAGAATATCTTTCCTTAAAGACAAACTAAAGGATTGGTGTTATCAAGCATCCATCTTGAAGAATATGAAAAGACTGAGAGGTAAAATCAAACGAACCCCTATCTGTTGTGATAATAATGATTTTTCAACTATTATAGGAGAATCAAGCGATCCAAGGAAAAGGACGAAGCAGAATAGTGACTCCTACAAGGTCTTCATCCCAAGGATCTAGACTAACAGATGCAAGATCCACCAGAAGAACCCCTACAAGAAGAACTTTCAGATGGGCCCACTCGAGCCAATGAAAGTTTCAAAGACTACAATTGCTGAACTTGTAGAGCAAAAGGACATATATCTCCCGATTGCCCGTAGAAACGTGGTGAATTGCAAAAATTTGACACCACGGATGATATTCTAGATGCAGTTTACTATGGCGATTTGGTACCCATCTACCAATTCGAAGATCTTTCTTCAGATGAAAGCATCTATGAGGAGAAAATAGAGACTGATTTGGATGGATCTTGAACCGAGTCAGAATAATTACAACGAGGGAGATAGATTCAAACTTCCAAAAGCGTATCAGAATTCTTTTTCAGAATGACGGTGTCAAGCAAAACCATGGAAAGAATCATGCGACAAGATTTTAACCTCCCATACGATGGTTTTAGGATTGGAGTAATTGGAAAATTCCTGAATCTGATAGGACAGAACTAAAGGAAGCATCACATAATCTACAAAGTAAGTTCAAGTGAGTTTGCTATACCTATAGAACTCACTGGTAATGTGATGGAGATGCAATTAATTCCTAAAGAAGAAATTCTTGAAGAATTAAGTAAAGTTAGAGAAGAAGTAGTTGTTACTATGAAATGGATCCACATAAATACTATTGAACTAGTAATGAAAGCAACTTTTAAGGAAGGAGTTGATTCGGAAATACATTTATCGATAATGGATAGAATAATGAATAACTTAAGAGATGGCTATCTTGGAACAATGATAGGTAATTTGTATGCAGAAAAATTGATGTTTGACATTCATCCTAGGATTGCATACAACCTAGTAGACCATGATTTCAGTAGAGTTTTAAACCTTCATCACGATTTTAAGAGAAAAGATCTAATAAAAGAATGTAACAGACCATATTCTATAACTTATAGAATAGCTTATGCCCTTTCCAATACTCATCATTCAAATTTGCTCCTTAGGCAAGAGTATATTGAAATTCCTAGAATTTTCAAGGAATTGATAAGGTAATGACACCAGATCCTATTAGGATACCTAATATAGGTGGTGTTGATATCATCATAAAAGATCACCCAGTTTTGCATAGAACACTTAGCTCTAAAACTGAGTTTAGTACTCGGATGTCCCTTTCGGAAGATAGGATTACAGGCTACAAAGGAAATGAGAAAGAGTTATTAAAAGCTTTAATCCTCAAGAGATTAGGGTACATAACGTAAAACTTAGATGCGCTAAAAAATGGAATGAAATACAAGTTATATTTGACATCACTAAGAAAGAAACTTTTTTCCATTGTGATGACTTATATCATTTGCAACAACCTATTGTTGGAAAATATGAAGGCATGGTAGGAATAGCAGGCCATGAAATTTTAGTCACAGGTGTTGCAAGACGAGTATGACTTTGGTGTTAAGTTTCCTCGAAAATCATAAACCATGCGGAAGTAAAGGTAACAGAATGGAATTCAGCCTGATCGTGTTACCAAAGGATTGAATAACGAGTCTCTTTCCTATATACATATCTGTAGGTATGTTGTATGATCAATATAAGTCAGAGTATTTTGCAGCTCATATTGATCCGGGATCAGGAATTTGCACGGTAAAACATAGACTTTTTCCTAAAGAAGCAAGGGAAACCTTACCCGTTATTGCAAGAAGATATTTTTCACAAAAAATCCTAATACTTAATAAGGGAATACGAAAAACAAAGATCACGATCGGAGGAGCATTTGGATCACCCTGGTTTAGGGTAAAAACACCTCCTATTTACTTTGATGATACAGGTGTTGATATCTTGCTAGATAACAATTTCATTCAAACATTTGCAGGATATATGCAAGGTAACCAGAGAATCTGCAAATCTTTACTACTAACTGTGGTAATGAGATACAGGTGTTGCAAAGAGAAAAGGCATTTAACAGGATAATGCCAATAAGTTTTCGTAGCAAAAGTGGTGATTTTAATGCCAAATTAACTCATCCAAAAATGTAGGATAAGAGAAAATTTGGTAAGGTCCTTTTCTCTTTCAAGTAGCAGGGACTTATAGACAGCGATAGCTTCTATAAGGAATCCGAGGAGGAGATTGTGAACCTTAAAAAAGCACTATTGGAAATGAAATCGCTCGATATTAGTGAGGAAAGCAGGCTTTCTCTCGAGAATGTCAAGAGGCTTATCCAGAGAAACTTTAGTGAAAACCCTCTGGCATGGTGGGATAGGAACAAGATTGAAGTTACTCTAAAGCTCAAGGATGAGTGCAAGTATGAGTATGTTCGATACATACCTTTCCAGATGAACATGGAATAAAAGAAAGATATGTTGATTATTATCAAGGAGCATATCGGTCTTGGACTCATCGAGTCTGGAATCTCTACCTACAGCAGCTCTGCTTTTCTGGTAAGGAACCATGGCGAGATTAAGAGAGGTAAACCCATGTTGGTAATTAACTATCAAGGCATTAATAAAATTGTAGAGTTTGACGGGTATTACATTCCCAGTAGAGAACACTTAATTGATTGCATTAAAGGGGCTAAAGTGTTTTCTAAATTCAATTGCAAATCTGGCTTTTATCAGATTAAGATTGAGAATGAATCAAAGAACTTTACTGCATTCTCCACACCACAGGGACAATACATTTGGAATGTGCTTTCAATTGGTTTAGCTGATCCACCATAGATATTTCAAAGAAAAATGGACAATCTTTTTTAAAGATTATTTTGAGTTCATGTTTGTCTATATTGATGACATATTAATTGCATCGAAAAATATGAAAGAACACATTAAATATTTTGAAATATTTTCTAATGCATGCCATAAAGCAGGTTTAGTACTTTTTGAAAAGAAAGCCACTATAGCTGTCAATAAAATTGAATTTCTAGGAATTCTTATTGGCAAAACAGGGATTGAGTTACAGGAGCATATTGTGGAGAAAATCAACAATTTTCCAAACATGCTCAAAGACAAAAAGCATTTGTTGAGCTTCTTGGGAGTTGTTAATTTTGCAGGTATCTTCATTAAGGATCTTGCAAGATACAGAAAGGATTTCCGACCACTCTTGAAAGAAACGGAGAGTTCAAAGTGGAAATGGGAAGAAATCCACAGATTCGTGAGCTGAAATAGGTTTGCAGTAACCTACCAAAGCTTGTTGTACCGCAGGACGAGGATGAATTGGTAGTCTATACAGACGCCAATGATTACAGATGGGCATTAGTTTTCATGAAGAAGATAACTATAGGGGAAGAACCTTGTAGATATATAGGAGGGTTGTTCTCAGAACAACAAGCCAAAGTTTGGCACATCAACGAGAAAGAATTCTTTGCGGTTTGGAAGGGTTCTAAAAAATGGCCTTTATTTTTAGTTGCTACAGAATTTACTTTAAAAGTTGATAATACTGATGTCAAAGCCTTCTTAAAGAATAAATTAGAATAAAAATAGAGAAAGCTCGTATAATCAGATGGCAAGCTAAATTCTAATATTATTGTTATAATATTTTCGATATAAAATCTAATGAAAACATTCTTGCAGATTTCCTAACAAGAGATGGAGGCATCTGAATCAAACTCCATCATGTTGAGACTCAAGCACCTCCGGGAAAACGTCAAGGAGCTTGACAGAAAGTTCAAACAGCTAGCGGTTAATGCCCAAGTTGTCGGACAAATTCAAAGATCGGAAATAGACACTATCCAGTTCACAATAAGGAGTTCCTTATTAGCATCCACCTTGCTATGGAACGACCTACGAGAACCAATTTGAAAGACATCACCATCGGGCATGACCCAAATTATGCCTTTAGAGTACAGGGCTATAGACCTATAGTGTCGGATTCAAGTACCGATTGCACAAGGCTATCACCAGACTCTAGTGAAACGACAACAATTTAGTCATAGGAAGTGCAAACTCCTGATTATTGAAGTCAACCCAACACCTCTGTGGTTAAAAAGGGAGACATTATCCTTAGGCCAATGACAGGAACCTCTAAGGTTAATATTAACGAGTTAATATCATCTTCAGCTTGGCAGGACAACCGGCATATGTGGGAAAAATTAATTTTTCGCTAAGGAGTAAACCCAGGCAAGACCATTATCGAAACGTCCGAAAAATATAATAGGGTATGGATATTAGAAGGGTCAAAATTAGAAGATGTTCGAGAATTGTATGATTTTGGAGCTCTTGCTTCAGTTCATACTGTGACGCCCCAAAATTATAATATATAATTGAGAGATTAATTGGTAAATCTTTATGAAATTTAGTTAATTGTAAATAAATTATATTCCATAATTGGAATATAATAAAATTTG
>NC_026149.1:16222488-16227488 GCF_000512975.1 Sesamum indicum
GTCTCACAGGTCGACTATTACCTATGGACTATGTGCGGGCAACCGGGTTGATGTAGGCTAGCACGGGACGACATGCGGGCAATCGGGTTGATGTAGGCCAGCATGGAGCGACGATGTAGCGCAACCTTGGGCGCGAGTAGAAGCTAATGTGCGGAACAGAGTGCTTTGATTCGGGAGCAGAGTTCTCTATCCTTGGAGATGCCGAGAAAGTGCACTCCTCGACCTTTTCAGTGTTTTACTCTTGGGTCAAGAGATTATTTTCTTAAGCGTATTATAAGGGGGACATGGTATGGTGAGCATCAGCCGGTCCTCCCCGTGCACGACAGCAGTAGCATGAGACAACGTCTGCACAAAGTGAGCATCCCTTGGGGGCATGATGGGGGCCTTCAAGAGCCGGCTCTAGGCAGCTCGTGAGCGGAGCGCTAGAGTCCCCGAAAGGCTTGGAGACCTGACGGGCAGCGTAGGGTCAGGATGGCCTACGTTGGGCGCCAATTGTGCCGAGAGGCTCCGTGTGGTGTGCTAGGTCGCCCCGCGGGCTGCGAGTTATCTGAGGCAACGCCTCTCGAGTGATTGGGTGATCGAGGCAAGCATTCAAAGACCTCGTGATCCAACTCATGGAATGCGCTATTGAGTTCTAGCCGTCCGTGGGGGTCCGTTGGCTAAGGATAGGCGGTCGTGGGACGACGCCGTACTGTGGGCTTATTGTGGAGCCAAAGCGCAAACGCAAGAAAGCATGTCGGGCGTAGCCGTACGGAAGAGCAGCAAGGTGTCGGCATATCGATTGATCCTCGGACTTATGATGCTGTCCTACTCGGGCGAGACATGGAAGGCGGCCATGATGAGAGCGAGCGCCTAGGATGTACCGAGTGATGTGGGACGAGAGATGGGCGTTGCGGGTGCAAGCGTAGTGCCGTAATGCCGAGACGGAGCGAGGATGCTCCTTGCCATTGAGCAATGTGTCGACAGGTTCTGAGATTATGTGCGAGAAGCAAAGGCACGGATGCCGAGAGCCTCAGCGAGCACATGGACTGTCGTGAAACTCTGATGTATGCGAAGGACGGACGAAGGTGGGACGACACCCTTGGGGCCGCACAGGCCAAAAATATATGAGATTTACATTCCGCTGCATTGAGGACGAGCAGGCCTATGACAAGTGGTCTCAGAGCCTCGTTGCCTTCACGGGATGAGGTGTGTTGCGGACCTGGAGGACGAGACCCTCCAGTCGACGAATGGAATATGAGCTCTGATACTGTGACAAGTGGTATCAAAGCCTCGTTGCCTTCACGGGACGAGGTGTGTTGCGAGCCTGGAGGATTTCCAGTTGAGAGTTGTGCCTATCTGAGTGGGCACACTCGTTCTACTTGATGTAGAGGCGAGTTGGCATCAGTTGAGACCATCAGTTGAGACAAGATCAGACTGGAGCGAGAGAGTTTGATTTTGGGGGGGGGCGTCTACTGCAAAGATCATGATGGGTAGAGTCCCTGTGCGCATTTAGGCTGCTTCAGTGAGCAAGCGGCTACGGTCCAATTTCGTTGTTGTTGGTTGGCAGGGGAGTGAGCGCCGTGGATGTGTGGGCGAGCTGTCAACCGTGGTATGAAATTCTTTTCGGCACATTGATATTTAGACTTCAGAGTTCACTTGGCTTCCCTAAGTGAGAGGGGGACATTCCAATGAGTCAGATGGACTGCGAGAGCTATGTTTTTGAGGTAGAGGTAGCAACCATGTGTGCGGAGTGGCACAAGTCAAGAGGCGGTCTGAGCGACAAGGCCGTTTTGGTGGGCGAGATACCACCTTGAGTTGAGAGTGATGGACGAAGGGTCATCTTCTCAGGAGTACGAAGAACCTTCTTGCGAGGAGGATGTGCTGAATATTCATGAGCCGAAACACAGTTACACATGAGGTGCGTGGAACGAACCACCCTTCATTCCCCCTATAATAGGCTTAAAAAAATAAATCCTATCGTTTGTACTAGATAATCAAAAAGCTGAAAAATGCACCTTAGAAGGCGTGACATCCCCCTTAGCAATCTAAACAACAGAAAAAAATAACAAAGCAATAAAAGACCAACTCCTAGAACTCTAAGACTGCGGATGTTCATCGTCTGTCGGTGAAGGTTGATTGATCGGCCATGTAGAACGGTTGAGTGGCCGAAGTGCACGTTAAGGGTGCCGAGTTCGCGGGCGGCCCTTGACACCGTGTCAGGATTAGGTATTTTGCTCGCCTGTTGCCTTCCTTGGATGTGGTAGCCATTAAACCGATTTACACGTAGGCGTATGTATGTATGCGCGATGTAGTAGAGACCCCGAGCCAGGAGTGTATTACCACAGATGGTATTACTCGAAGGTGGTCCTCTTCAAGATCTGATATCGAGAAACTCTGCTAACGGCCTGCTGCGCGCTAAGCAAGAATCCGTCTCTTTAAGGGTTGATGTTGAGCCTTTTGGTCATTTCGTATAGTGATAACGCTTTCTCTTATAGGAGTTATTTTCTCTGACTTGACTCAGCTTGACCTACTTGACTCAGCGATTAGAGTATCGCTTTCATACGGCGAGAGTCATTGGTTCAATGGAACAAATAACTAGAAATGTAGATTTGTACCTCGTAAAAAGTAAAAAATATTTTTTTGTTTTGTGGAATTAACCATTTACTTTCTTTTGGAAAGAAATTATGTTCAAGCAAGCAAATATGTCACGGTTACAGGAGTCCTAATGCCAACACCAATCTGAAGGTCGTTTACGCCGAAGTTGAATCCTTTCTTTTCTTCTATTTCTAAAAGTTCTTCTTCAAGTCGTGCCTCTTTCAACAGGTCCTTAGGGGCCATAGGAAATATTCTATTCTATCTTTATTAAAGTAAAAGAATGTCGACTCCTTGGCTGCTACTAATGCAAAAACTTTTTCATCCGGCAGAAATTCTTGACTTTTGGAACCGGGAACTGAAAGTTTTCCAGAAATTGATGCAGTTCCTATATGGGAGATTGGGAAATTCTCTATTTTTATTTGAATATCTTATTTCCTATCAGACTCAACATAGAAATTCAAGCAGTACTAATAAGAGACAAGGATTCTCTTTTGTTTTGTGGAGGGTAAGACTTCACTATATATGAATACGATGGAATCCCTTTTCATTCTAAATGAAATATACTGATAAACTAAAAAAACGATAAGCTTTGCAAAGAAAGAAATATCCACAGGAAGTAAGAACGATAAAGTTATCAACTTTTAAAAAAAGTTCTGTCAAAAGCCACGCGAATTAACACTTTTGTTCGCGTTACCGCGGCCTCTTTGAATCACAATAGCGGTTGGATGGTTAGGACACCCTATCTTTAGAGATAAAGAAGGGCGTGAGCTTTTTGTAAGTCGTATGCCTACTTTTTTTGAAACATTTCCAGTCGTTTTGGTAGACGGCGATGGAATTGTTAGAGCCGATGTTCCTTTTAGAAGGGCAGAATACCAAAGAGATTCGTTTTTCAACAAACTTTAGCTTGTCCACAAATAGATCAGGTTATTCCCTAAATCTATGTGAATAACTCTTTGAAGTTTTTCACCGGGCTCGTGTCATGATTTTGACTTCTTAAATTCATTAAGGTTAGGTATACCAAGCCCATGGAGAAGGACACAGCCCACAATAACCTGCAATGGACTATCCTAAGTCGTTTTCTGGGTGATCATCCCTTCACGAAAGAACATCTTATTACCATATTTAGCATAAGTGCTGTGAAGAGAACCAAGGCCAGTGCTATCTTGTTCGGTTCAGTCCATGCATCGGCCGGGTCGGGCATGAAGAGGTAAGGGCTGCTGAACGAAACGACGGTGGCTCCATACGGGATAACAACCATGGGGCTTGCGTCTGCCTTCCTTCCACTCACGGTACACCTACTATCGTAATGGCTGGTGAAAAGGCTAGTTCACCTAGACCTGTAATCAAAGGCTTCCAAGACCTTACCACCGGAGTGAAAGCCGGTGCTGCTGTTGCCTGCGCGTAGGGCCGCCCTCCACTCCCGTCCCGGGGCGCTAAGGGGCTTTTCTTTGTACCTTTGTCGAGGAAGATGGTTATGCTTCGCTGGCGTATACCTTAATGCTTCCCAGTTGGTGATCTCGAGACCTTACAGGTTGTAGTTCCGCCCTATGAACTTGTTGGACTCCTTTACAGGATTGAAAGCATGATTACATTAGCGTGTAAGCGATAACTTAAAGCGGGTAAGCCAATACCGAGACCATTGAAAAGCTAGCAAGCAGGGCCCGTGTCAGACTGAGCTGGCAAGGTAAGCATCCACAGGCGAAACGGGGAATAATACTGCAATGTGGTTAATTACCAACTGAGAATCTCCAATAATCTCAATAGTCAAAACATCCACTTCTTTCAGGATTATTATCAAGGCCTCATACTCCGCTCGCTTTACGGGATTGAAAGCATGATTACAGTAGCGTGTAAGCGATAACTTAAAGCGGGTAAGCCAATACCGAGACCATTGAAAAGCTAGCAAGCAGGGCCCGTGTCAGACTGAGCTGGCAAGGGTGGCTAGCTCGTTATCTTGGTCAAATGAAAACTCTTTCTTTAGTGGCAGTGGCCAAGCCAAATCACTGCAGAGCTAATCCCTGAAGTGACTGCAGGCCTTTAATAGTACCCTTCCTCCAACTGCGCTTAGTTCTTCAAACATCTGCGCATCAGATTAGTTCTTTACTTGCCTAGATCCTTCTGCAACTCCTGGACTGGAGGGGTTCAACCCCGGCAAAGTCAGCATCTTACCTGGAAATTTCCATAGAACCCAACTCGGCAAAGTCCAAGAAAAGGCCGACGTCCCATCAGGCAACCTCCTCTTCTTTAATTCCGTGCACGAGTAACGAAAATCTCCGAGAAGACAGAGTGGGGGAAGCTGCCTTATGTAGTGCCATGGAAGGCTTATAATATATAAATTCAAAATTAGTAAGAAAAGTTTATACATATGGTCTTAAATAAAAGATCAAATTTCTCATGAAACTTACCACCGTTGGTGGTACTAA
>NC_026149.1:16232488-16283053 GCF_000512975.1 Sesamum indicum
TCTCTCTTGATGTTTTCTCTCTTGTCAACTCCTTCTTCCTCTCACCGGCGACCATTAGGGGTGTTCATAATTCGGTTAAACCTATCAAATCTAACAAAATAAAAAATTCGGTTCGAACCAAAAACCAAACTAAAAAATTCGGTTTCATTTTCGTGCTTTTTTTTAAAAAAAATTAATTTTTAGATTGATTTTGTTTACAGACTCACTGAACCGAATCGAATTGAAAAACCGAGTTTTTTATATATATATTTTGATTTTATTAATTATATATACTTATTATATTATATATTATTAAATTAGATATACATATATATATATTGAGAATTGACTAAATTTAACTCATGAAACTCTCTCTCTCTCTCCTGTTAACTCAACTTCAATATATATTCGGTTAAACCTGTCGGATCGAATCAAATCAAAAATTCGATTCGAACCAAAAATTAAACTAAAAAATTCGATTTTATTTTCGTTCTTTTTTACACAAAATTCACTTTTTGGATTGTCTATTTTTTTACAGACTCACTGAATCGAATCGAATTGAAAACCAAATATTTATATATATTTTTTAATTTTATTTTATATATTCTATATTCTATATTATATTATATATTATTAAATTATATATTATATGTTATATATTTATATTTAAATTATATAAAGAAACTAATATATTTAATATTTATTTAATTTATATAAAATAAATTATATCAAGGAAGAAGAAAAGAAAGAAGAAAGCAATCTCTAACTCTCTCTCACGCGAAAGCTCCGACTCCTTCGGCACAGCTTCTTTCCGACGTCATTAACAGTTAATTTTTCTTCTTTGTAATTTTTTTTACGATTTGTAGAAAAAATTTGAATGATTTGAAGGTGTTTGTTGAAATGCTGACTGAACACTTCTTCTCGCCACAGTATTAATTTTTTTGCTAGAATATATTGAAAAATGAACGATTTGGCTGATTCACACGCTGAAATATGTTGAAAAAGTGTGTTCTTTCTCAAATTCTTAAGCTTAGATCATAGTTGTTTGAGGTTGAATTTGAGAATTTAAATTATGTGATTTAGACTTGCAAGTCAGTGGTTTTACTGAAATTTTAGTTATGCTCTCAAAATACTATCATTATCAAGTTCATTATAATTAGGCACAACACTGATTAATGAAAGAACAAAAAACAATAAAATGTTCACCGCTCTTTGAAAAATTATGTAGGCAATAATCTTGACCTAGGGAACACAATACTGTGAGTAACAGGTTATATTTTTTGAGATAAGAGGAACTATTAATGAATATGGAGCTTAAGACACAACTTTCATGCGAATGCAGACACAGATCATGTTAGCTGAGCAAAAACTCGAAAAAATTATAGGTCTAGGACAAATTACCTGTAGTGCTTTCTGGAAAACCAAGAATCCGACATAACTCAGATGTTTGGCTATGTTTAGCAACCATCATCAGAGAACTTATAACTTCATCTTTATCAAAATGGGAGGCTAGGTTATAAGCAGCCAATAGATTATATCTACTTTATGTTGCTTGACGTTGAAAATGAGAATAAAAACAAACATCAGGAAAGAAATGGGAAATATAATCAGAGGAGACAGTTGGAGGACTGAGCATATATTTTGTTCTGATATCTCAGTGCTCTGTCTTTATGCTGTTAGATGAACCAAGTAGCCACTCAAATTTTTTGTTTTGTGCATAACTAAAAGATTGATTTAATCATGAACAAGCAGATCGTGCAAGTCTGTAACTTCATGAAGTTTATTTTCAAAATTTGGTGCCTAGGTGGATGACCCGTTTTATTTTCTGCTATGTTTCCTTGTATTGTGGATTATCAGTATTCATTTCATGTGAATAATATTTTTTCTTTGAATGTTATATAAGTAGACAATAATTGCACAAATTCATGTGGTATAACATTTGATATATCTCAGCATGTGTTAAGCTATAGAAAGATGAGACAATCATACAATATGAAAGTAAATCCATGATATTTTTTAGTTTGAAGTGCAATAACTTCTTAAGAGATACATAGAAACTAATTGCTTGCTTCAGTAAGAAATTCGAAGGTGGTTTCTATGATATAAAGTAGTCAGGTAATAGCATTAACATTTAGTGTGAGTTGCCACATATACTTGTATACCATCTTGTTAGCCTTCATTATTACACATGCATGTTATGTTTATAATGATCTATTACTAAAAACATTTTTAGTTGATATATGTGTTTATACTTTAGAAAGATTTCAAAAAATATTCTTGGGAATGTCTTTTCTCATTCTCCAACTTCAAAAGCAGGTATTCGACTTGTTTGACAAAAAGCATAATGGAGTTCCTGGATTTGAGGAGTTCGCCCGTGCACTCTCTGTAATAGTACAAAGGTCAAAGGTGACTACCTAAATTTATCTTTTATTAGATTAGGGATAGCCTAGCCCAATCATATGAGAAGTGACGTATAAATGAAGGTTTGGGTAGGGGTGGCAGATGAGTCGAGCTGGCTCGCGAACTCGATTTTAAGCTCGACTCGAGCTCGAGCTCAATATACTCTGTTCATAAGCTCGCGAGCTTTTTCTGTTCATTTTTTTTATATATTTTTATTTTTGCATTTTTTATATGTTTAATTTTATATTTAATATTTGATCAATTTTATAATCAAAATTGACCATATATTATAATTATTAATCAATATCATACATTTTGTTTTGGATAATAATAAATTATGGTACTTTTATTTATACATTTATTCTTTCTACAAAAAGAAATTTAATCAACAATTTAGTAAATTATAATATTTTTTATAATTAAAATTATTATTTAATATGACATATATAAACTTTATGTTATATTTTAATATATATTTGTATTACGTTATACTTTTCTTAAATTGACAAGTATTTCTGATTTTTTTTTTATCTATTTTTGAGTTTTATATTATTATCAGGATACATACTATGCATTATGCAATCTATTTTATTATTTATAAATTTATGTCAAAATTTGGTGATTCATATGAATTAATTTAAAAATAATGATAATGATAATAACAGTGATGGTTGAACAATTTTAATTATTTTAATTATTATTTTATTATATATATAATGAGATCAAAAATTTAATAAACAATTACAATATCTTAAAATTTGGACACCGGATTCACACCAAATTTATATATATATAAGACCGTATCCATTAGATCATATCATATGATTTGATTTAAAATCACATGGCCTAATTCTACGATACTCTGACTTGAATAATTATTCTTATGTATCGAGTACGATATCTTGACATCCGTATATCCAATAAGTCTAAAACTTTATCAAGTATATTTTTCTGTAAGTTTGATCATATTGAACGGTCTGATCTGAATTTTAATAATCCAATTAACCCCATGTTGTTCAACAATGTAAGACATAGTTACATCAATGAAATATTAACATTTATAAATATATAAATTTATTGCAGATTATAAACATATATTAATCTTAACTATAAAATATTTTTATGTATTTCAATTGATTATTTCAGATAATTGATTTTCCCAATTAATTTAAAGTGTTCAGAATGATTTGTTTTTTTTTTTTTATACAATTTACTAATAATATTACTACTAAACTAATCAGTAGTTTATATTTATAAAAATAAATTAGAATTTCATACTATATTTTGGTATATTTATAATATAGTATATATTACGCAATCTATTTTATTACTTATGAATTTATGTAAAAAATTGGTGATTCCCATTATTTAATATTATAATAATAATAATATAGTATGCATTATACAATCTATTTTATTACTTATAAATTTATGTAAAAAAATGGTGATTTCCATAATTTAATATTATAATAATAATAAAACAAAAAAAAAATTCAGTTTGAGCTCGAGCTTTACAAAAATGGTCGAGCTCGACTTATTGCCACTCCTAGGTTTGGGTTGCAGTGCCTTATACTCCAATGAAAAACACATGCCAAATTTTATAAGCATTTAAATCATGATACAATGGATATTGAACTAAGTCCGCCAAACGAAAAACTAAAAAAAATCATTAGGAAATCTAGCAATGAGGAAATGGAAAAAGCATACCTCAAATATTTCCTCTGTTATGAGTTGTCATGTTTTGAAATGAAATCAAAACCAAAAATTGGCTTAAAAATTATTGCCAAGAGAAAGTGCTACCAATATAAATTAATAAATCCAGTACTTGCAAGTGGCAAAATCAAATTGCATCGATTCAAAACCAAAATAGTTAAAATGAACTCAACTTATATTTGTTTCATAGCAGTAAACGCTTTCGTATTTTCAAGAGTCTAAAAAAGTTACAATGTTTGTCACAAATTCCAGTTTTGCGTGAATTCATAACTCACATATACAACCACAATCACCGAAATGAAATTGCAAACACTCAACAACTTAAAATAAAAAGCACAAGTGATGCACATAACAATTAAAAATAAAAAACCAGACTAGATCACACAAGATTTTGGTGTGACCCACTTTTATCATGTATTAAGAGCATAATTACAATATATATGTAATGATAATTATCATGCTTTTAAGTCCATGAGTTACATATAATTATGTTATAAGAATTAATAATATTTAGTGTGAGCAGTGTAACCATTTTTTTTTGTGAATGATATAATTAATCTATCATATAGTGAGACAACCTAAAGCTTTTCTTGCTGAGAGAAAACAATAAAGACAAAGTAATATGAGAGGTCCATAGCCTAAAGATGTATATATATGTGAGCTTGTGAAGGATATATCCATCATATAAAATACAAGCGTAAGGGTCTCTTAGGTTAGAAGACACTCTTGAAAAACAAGAAAAATGAGTGAAGGACAAATAAATGGTGTTAAAGATTCTCTGTCTCAAGAGTTGTCAAGCAACAATAAAACTTGGACAAGTATGGCCGGAGGTAATATTCTATGTAATTTTCCTACATTATGGTATCAGAGCCATACTCTAGCTATCTTTGTCTAGTAGTATTGTTCTTATAGTATACCTATATAACTGTTCTAATAATTTTTGTTCAACAAGTTTTCTTGATGAACTAATTATTAAGCCATGATATTCATCACAGAATATAGGATAATTTTGTCATTGATTTGTTGGAGCCTTGAAGGGAAGTATAGTATAATTTATTTTTCAAATTTGGTTCATATGGAATTTATGGAGCAAGAAGGGATGTGTAAATATATAAAGAAAATACTATTTTTTCCATAATATTTGTTATCTTGATGTTATAGAAAGTCAAAAATTGTTTTATTTATTATCATTGCAATGAAGAATAGCCTCAGCATCTTATTGTAATGTTTTAGCATTTTAATTTTGAGAGAATCTCTATTCTAATATAACATCTGTTGCAATGAAGTTGTTGAAATAATCATCTAGACCCACAGGAAAAATGATTTTTCCGAAATTTAATTGGCATAAGGTGATGAATACTGTAATATATGAAAGATTTTCTATATCCACAGATACGGAGTCTTTTATTATGTTATAGGAATATTCATTAGTCTTATGATTAAGATTAAGAATACAATAATATATGAAAGATTTCCCATATCCACATATACGGAGTCTTTTATCATGTTATAGGAATATTTGTTAGTCTTATGATTAAGATTAAGTAAATTCTATGCATGATGCAAGCTTTACCCACAGGGAGGACATGGATTTATTTTTATTCTACTCATGATAATAAGTTTATTTTTATTATTGCAAGTTTCAAGTACTTTTATGAATTTTGGTTCTCAAATTCCTATGTTGAATAGTGACAACTTTTTTCGATTGTAAAGATCAAGTTCTTGTCACTTTAGGGTGTATGGGCCTTGATTTGGCGTTCCATGTGGATGAACCACTAATTCCTACGAACTCAAGTACTCGTACTGAGAAAGCTTCTTATGAGCAGTGGGAGTGGTCTAACGGTTTAAGTTTGATGCTCATAAAGAAGCATATAAAAAAAGGTAGTTGAGGTTTAATCCCAAAATGCACTAAAGTAAAAGACTTTCTAAAGGCAATTGAAGACCAATATGTGTGTTTTGATAAAGCTTTGGCAAGCACTCCAATGAAACGACTGTCTGATTTGAAATATAAAGGTTCTAGGAGTGTGCGTCAATATATCATTCAAATGAGGGACATTGCAGCTTAATTGAAGGCCTTAGAAGTTGACATTCCTGGGCCCTTTTTTGTGCATCTCATACTCAACTCTCTTTCTAAATAGTATGTTCCTTTTAAGATCACTTATAACACCGAAGGAAAAATGGTCAGTGAATGAATTGTTGACCATGTGTGTTCAAGAATAAGAGAGATTGAAAAATGAGAATATAGAAGTTGCAAATCTTGTGCCTCAAAACAAGGGTAAAGGAAAAAAGGCCAAGTTTGGTCCATACGAGAAGAAAACAGGTAATATATCAAATGAATTTTTTGGTAATAAGATCATTTATTTCTTTTGTAGAAGAATGGGACACAAAAAGAAGGATTGCTTGAAGTATAAGAAATGGCTTGAGAAGAAAGGTAATTTTATTTCTTGTGTATGTTATGAATCAATTTTTGTTAAATTTCCCGATAATACGTGGTGGATTGATTTTTGATCTACAATCCAAATTGCTAATACCATTTAGGGATTTCTCAACCTAAGGAAATCAATACGAAATGACCAAAGTATCTATTCAGGCAACCAGATGCGTTCACAAGTGGAGGCTGTTGGAATTTTCAGACTTGTTTTCAAGAATGGCTATGTTTTAGAGTCTTAGACCTTGAAATTACATTTTATGTTCCATCTTTCAGTAGAAATTTAGTTTTTATTTCAAAATTAGTTCCTTTAGGTTATGTTTTTATTTTCAGCAAATCAAGTTTTTCTGTTACGAAAAACAATATAATTGTTGGAGGTGGTTATTTAGATAATGGTTTATATAAATTCGATCTTGATCGGCTCTAATTTTTATTCTACTTACTTAACTTTAGAAAATGGTATTGGCACTAAAAGATGTGTTATTAAGGAAAACTCCTCTATGTTATGGCACAAACGACTAGGTCATATTTCTATTGAAAGGTTAGAAAGATTAACTAAAGATGGAATATTAAAGGACCTCGATTTTTCAAATAAAGGGAAAGCAAACCAACAAGTCCAATAAAAATGCTAAAAGGAGTTCTACGGTTCTTGAACTCATACATATGTGACCATTTTCACCTTGCTTCAATGGTCAAAGATACTTCGTGTCTTTTATTGGTAACTATTCAAGATATATTTATCTCTATCTCATTTTTAATAAAGCTGGGGCTTTTGATGCTTTCAAGGCATATAAAGTTGAGGTAGAGAAACAATTAGAAAAAAGTATCAAGATTGTAAGATGTGATAGGGGTGGAGAGTATTATGGACAGTACATAGAAAAGGGGCAAAATCCAGATCCATTTGCTATATTCCTTAAAAAAGAAGGCATAATAGCACAATATACAATGCCTGGCACACCACAACAAAATGTTGTTGCTGAAAGACGGAATAGTACACTCATGGACATGATGAGTCATACCAATCTTTCTTTAGAGTTATGGAGTGAAGCTTTGAAAACCGTTGTATATATCCTAAATAGAGTTCCATCTAAAATGTTCCTAAAACTCATTTTGAGTTGTGGAAAGGATGGAAACTTAGTTTGGGACATTTACATATTTGGAATTGTTTTGTTGAAGTTTGGATCTATAATCCTAATATAAGAAAATTAGATCCAAGGACAATCAGCGAATATTTCATTGGCTATGCAGAAAACTCTAAAAGAATATAGATTTTATTGTCTTCTCATATACCTAGAATTGTTGAAGCTAGAAATGCAAAATTTCTTGAGGATCTTGAGACTAGTGGGAGTAATGTTCCTCGTAAGGAAGTGTTTGAGGAAGATCAAGTATCATCTAAGACACCTGAGGAATTGACTATTTATCTAGGTTACCCACAATTTATAATGGGAAAACAGTCTGATCAAAGAACTCAAGAAGTTCTACAACAACTACCACTAAAGATTATGAAAATGCAGAACCTTCTACTTTAAATGATCAAAATCAAGACGAGGAATGTAGATGTTTGTAAATCTTCAAGAGTTAAAAAATATGCAATTTCTAGTGATTATATTGTTTACCTTCAAGAATCTGATTTTGATATTGGACCTGAAAATGATCCGATGTCTTTTTTACAAGCCATGAGGAGTGAAAATTCTAATCTTTGGCATGATGCTATGAAATAAATAGCATCTATGGACAAAAATCAAGTTTGGGAACTGACCTAACAACCAAAAAGATCCAAAACTGTTGGTTGTAAACGGGTCTATATCTGGTAGAATCGAGAGGTATAAGGCCCAACCTGTTGCTAAAGGTTATACTCAGAAAGAGGGTATTGATTATCATGAAACCTTCTCTCCAATTTCATGGAATGACCCTTTTCGAGTTATCATGTCATTGGAGGTTACACCAAATGGATGTGAAAGCGACTTTCTTAAATGGGATCTTGAAGATGAAGTATATATGAGCTAACTTGAGGTTTCTCACATGACAGTGATTTAGTTTGTCAGTTAAAAAAATCTATTTATGGACTTAAACAGGCTTTTCATAAATGGTATATTAAGTTTCATAGCGTTGTTTCTTCATTTGGATTAAAGGGAACATCGTTGGTCAATGTCTTTTATGTTGATAATATATTACTTGAATGTACTGATATGGGATTACTACATGAGACTAAAGAATTTCTTTCCAAAAACTTTGAAATAAAAGATATGGGTGAAGCCTCATATGTAATTGGTATTAAAATTCACCGAGATAGAAATAGGAGAATCTTAGTACTATTTCAAAAAGCTTACATTGAAAAAGTTTTGGCAGAGTTCAGAATGAGTGTTTGTTCATCTATTGTAGCACCTATTGTCAAAGGAGATAAATTTGGCATTCATCAATCTCCACAAAATTCCTTAGAAGAGATTCAGATGAAAAATATTACCTATGCTATTGTTGGCAGTTTAATGTTGTACTAGACTTGATATTGCATTTGCAGTGGGAATGTTAGGCCGATATCAAAGCAATCCAATAATTGAGCACTGGAAAGCTGCTATAAAGGTTATGCTCTACTTACAAAGAACTAAGGATTTTCAACTTATTTACAAGCATATAGAAAATCTTGAAGTGGTTGGCTATTCAGACTCTAATTTTGTTGGTTGTCTAGATACCCGTAAATCCACTTTAGGATACATTTTTTTGTTAATGGAGCTATGTCATGGAAGATTACCAAGCAGACTATTACAGCTTCATCTACTATGGAGGCGGAATTCATAGCATGCTATGAGGCTACTTTACAAGCTTTATGGTTGAGACTTTTTATCACATGATTGAAGATAGTTGATTCTATCTTTAAACTAATCCAGATTTTTTGTGATAACTCAGCTGCTGTTTTCTTTTTGAAGAATAATAAAAGTGGCAACCGTAATAAGCATATCGACATTAAGTATCATGTCGTAAAGGAGAAATTAAATAAGAAAGAAATTGTAATTGAACAAATCCGTACAGAGCTAATGGTAGCCGATCCAATGATTAAAGCATTGCCAGCAAATTCAACAGAAATCATGTGGATCGTATGGGTCTTGTCAGTCCAATGTAATATACTTTACAGTATTCATATAAGAATTGTTGCTCATAGTAATACATGGAAGGAAGTGTTCGACTTGATGGACATAACTGCCATGATTCTTGATCCTACCTTTCTTATAAGAGTATTCACATTATAAATTTTTTTTTAATGGCGATATCTGGATTAATTCTTATCATAAAAGTGTGTGGGTCAAGTGGGAGAATGCAAGTCTCTACACTTTCTAGAGACTGTCTCTTCAATGCATGAGACTCTTGATGTGACCCACTTTTTTCATGTATTAAGAGCATGATTATAATATTTATGTATTGATAATTATCATGCTTTAAGTCCATGAGTTACATGTAATTATGTGATAAGAATTAAGAATATTTAGTGTGAAGAGTGTAACCATTTTTATTATGAATGATAGAATTAATCTATCATATAATGGGGCAACCTAAAGGCTTTCTTGATGAGAGAAAACAATAAAGACAAAGGAATATGAGAGATCCCTAACCTAGAGTTGTATATATATGTGAGTTTGTGAAGTATATCTCCGTCATACAGAGTACAAGTATAAGGGTCTCTTAGGTTATAAAACACTCTTAAAAAATAAGTGAAGGACAAACAAGTGGTGTTAAAGACTCTCTTTCTCAAGAGTTGTCAAATAATAATAAAACTTGAACAAATATGATGTGAGTTAATATTCTATGTAATTTTCCTACACATCCATGTAGTAGTTTTATGCTTGCTAGATGATGTATTGCTCCTCAGAGGATTCTGGTTACTAATTTTGCGAGTGTGTTTTGCCCCACTAATCACCTGAATTTTGGATTTGAAATGAGTAGCACTACTGTAGACACACTCCATTCCAGTAGCATGTTCATACACGGAGTTTGAAAAATACACAAATTCTGGGGTGTGTTGGTAAAAGTGCAAGACTAATTTGACCCATGATGTTTTAACTTTGATGTGTCTAGCCTTGATGATATTAAAAGACTAATTGGTTTCTTGGTTTTGTTGAAAGTAAATACTAGAATTCCATGCATGTATTTTGTTGGTTTCGTTAAAAAGGGTTAAAGTCTTTTATTTTATGGATATATGTTTTTAGCCTAGATTTATTTATGTATTTCGTCCCACCTTTTATATGACTTAACTTGTTTTTAGGATTGAATGAGAAGGAAGAAAGAACATGTTATGTTTGCCAAAACACACCAAACATTGAGTTTTTATTAATAGTAACACTATTGATTTTAGTAATTAAAAGACTTTTCTTGAAGGTCCCATTTCCAATTTATTTACTTTAATTATAAAGTTTCATTTGATTAACTATTATTTGTATAAAAAATAATTTCTCTGTTAAAACTATTTCATTAAAAATTTAAATGCACATGTTTCTTATTATCTATACTAATTATAAAAAGAAAGCATCTTTCGTGTCTAGAATGGAAGTTCTTTTAGGTATTTTATAAAATTTAGCCTTCGTTTTTGCATAATTTGTTTCTATATTTCTTTCTACAAAGTGAAATCTATAATTTGTGAAGGGCAAAAATAGAAATTCAATATAATAGTGGTAGTTCTCACATTATCTAATTATTTACGTGTCGAGAATAATTTGGTATCATGATTTATTAATAGGTTAATATTTGACTTCTAAGAGAGTATTATAATATATTTATATATAATCATAATACATAAAATTTTATTTATTTATGAAGGCATAGGGTTATTTTTGTCCATAAAGAAACAGCACTAAAATTTGAACCCCTGCAGGTTGTGCTATGGCGGCCCACATCTTCAAGAAAATCCGCCCGGCCGGCGCCACCGCCGTCCTCCGCCGCACTAAAACCGCCTCAGCCCAATATGTGGACTCAAGATTCCGGGACCCTACATTCGAAAAGTTGATGGAGAAATACAAAAATCTGCTAAAAGTCATATCCATACAAGACCTCATCCTCGCCTCAAACTCCACTCCACCTTCCGTCTCCCTCGACTTTCTCCACCGCGTCTCCCAGAGGCTCCACCTGAACCGCGGCCCCGCCGTCTTTCTCCGCAAGTATCCCCACATATTCCACATTTTCAATCACCCCGTCAAGCTCCAACCCTTCTACACCCTCACCCCGGCCGCCCTCAAAATCGTCCGCCAAGAATCCATGGCTATAGATAACTCGCTGCCACTTGTAGTAACCCGATTGGTCAAGCTTCTATCGATGTCCGTCTCCAAGAAGTTGCCGCTTCGAGCCATTTTCAAGGTCTGGAGAGAATTGGGGCTGCCAGATAACTTCGAGGACTATGTTATTTCAAGCAATTCTGACATTTTCTTGCTTCAAGATGGAAATGAACCCAATACTCATTTTTTGGTGCTCAATGATGGTGAAGCATTTAAGGATTGTTTGATTCATGCGGTTGAGAATTGGAGGATCGTGGAGTGTTGTAAGGAGGATTGCAGTGTGGATAGGACCGACCTCAGGTATAGCTTTAAGCAGGGGTTTCCACCGGGGATGCGATTAAAGAAGAATTTCAAGGCGAAAGTTAAGTAATGGCAGAGATTGCCATATGTTGGACCGTATGAGGAGCTGGGGCTGGAGGAAATGAGGAGGACTAAGAGTAGGATGATGAGAATGGAGTAAAGGGCAGTGGGGATTGTCTATGAGTTTTTTAGCTTGACTGTGGAGAAGATGGTGGAGGTGGAGAAGATGGTGGAGGTGGAGAAGATTAGTCATTTTAGGAAGTGGTTTGGAATTGATTTGAATGTGAGGGATTTGTTCTTGGACCATCCAGGGATGTTTTATCTGTCAACCAAAGGAAAGAAGCACGCAGTGTTTTTTAGGGAGGCATATGAGAGAGGATGCTTGATCGAGTCAAATCCGATTTATGAGGCTCGGAGGAAGCTTCTTGATCTTGTTCTTCTGGGCTGTCGTGGGTTGGGAAGAGGTGATGATAACTCCAATAGTGTGGATCAGAGTGAAGAAAATGAAGTGGAAGAGATGTACAAAGATTGAGGTGTGTTGTCGGGTTAAGCTCTTCCTCACTGTGGCGTTGCAAAGTTGGGAGGTAGAATTAAGTTGAGGTTCGCAGATCATATCTAGAAAGTACATTAAGCACAATGCAACATGTATTGGAATGAATGCTTCTGGTGTTGTTTGCTAGTTATGAATCATCCGTAGCTTAAACATTCAAGTGGAGAGTTCACACAAGGTAACTATGTCTCTACTTCATCACGTCACCTCCATATTGTTGGAATATATGACATTGTTATATGCTTGTTTGCTTGCTTAGATGATTGATGTTGTCGTTAAAAATTGCACAGAGGGAATAGAATATGATGACAAGAGATTAAGACTTGAAAATTGACAAATTAAGTTATTCGAAACTCAAACTAAAAGATTTTGTCTTCATTCGTAAGTGCTTGAGTGGCTTGATGATGTAGTCAAATATTCGTGTTTTCTTTGTACACAAGAGGACATATTCATGTTTTCCTTGATGTGAATAAATTTGCATTTTGATACACTTATATTTCTTCCTCTGGACCTAATCTTTTAGGCAAATGGATATACATTGAAGTGATGAGTAAAGGACTTAATTTCTTTAATTACGCAAAGTAGTAACAGAGTTATAGTAGATTAAGTTGTTCAATGTGATAAGCTTTTCTCAAGACTGTTTCTTTACTTCAATGCTCTTTCTTCTCATGATTTATAATTTGCTAAAATTGAGTGGTTCATATAGCTTGAGTTGCATATCAAGGGATAATGTGATAAGCTTTTTTGTTGCGGCAGGCGAACGGCAGCAAGCACGCCCAAGCATGCCCCGGTAGGCACGAAGATTAGGGACGAAGCACGAGTTGGGAACTGAGGAGCACAAACCTAGGGACCGGAATGGATTGCCTGTGCGGGCCGTCGTCGGCTGCCCCCCGACGCCTCCACTTTCACAGGCGACGAGCTACTAGCAAGCGTACCCAAAAGCATACCCCAGCTCCCGAGCGGGAGCCTTGCTTGCCGGGATTGCCGACGTTGGCCAGCCACGTGCTACTGATTTCGGGGTCGCGGGCAACAGACGACGACAAGCTTTATACTCAGTCAGATTGAGAATCTGAAAGAGAAATTCCTGAAACTTGACTTTCCTTGGATCTCCACTATCCCATTAGAAAAGGGATGAAGGTGGATTCCTACCTGGAAGTCTCTTCCAAACAGTGATAAGTCAGTATTAGGAGTGAAGGCAGAGTCTAACGTATTCAGTTCTCTTAAATACGAGATCGCTTCTTTTGCTCATAATATTCACCTTATTCACTCGATGGAAGTTCTCTGCGAGTCCTGGTATAATGTCAAGAGGACCTTATGGCCTCTTTACATAGCATATAATACCAAGGCTGCAAATGAACGCTTAGCAAATTTACCACTCAAATTCTTGGGCCTAGACTAATGTTTGGGTCAAGTCTAATCGAATTCTGACTACGTTCAAAATTTAGTTGTTTTGCAATGTTTTATTAAAGCAAGTTCGTTTCCCTTTTATACTAATTTGTAGTTATTATTACGCTTAGCAAATTTACCACACAAATTCTTGTGTCTAGACCAACGTTTGGGTCAATTTTTGTCGAGTTCTGAGAACGTTCAAAATTTAGCTGTTTTTTGCACGGTTTTTTAAACCAATGCTTGTTTTCCTTTTATAAAAACTTGTAGTTATTATTACGCTTAGCAAATTTACAACACAAATTCTTGGTTCAAGACCAACATTTGGGTCAACTTTCGTCGAATTTTGAGAACGTTCAAAATTTAGCTGTTTTGCACTGTTTTATTAAAGCAAGTTTGTTTCCCTTTTATACAAACTTATAGTTATTATTACGCTTACCAAATTTACCACACAAATTATTGGGTCAAGACCAACATTTGTGTCAAGTTTCGTCAAATTCTGGGAAAAATTTAGCTGTTTTGCACAGTTTTATTAAAGCAATGTTTATTTTCCTTTTATACAAACTTGTAGTTGTTATATACTTATCAAATTTACCACTCAAATTCTTGGGCCTAGACTATCGTCTGGGTCAGGTTTCGTCGACATCTGAGAACGTTCGAAATTTTATTGTTTTGCATGGTTTTATTGAATCAAGTTCGTTTTCCTTTTATACAAACTTGTAGTTATTATTACGCTTTGCAAATTTACCACACAAATTTTTGGGTCTAGATCAACGTTTTGGTCAAGTTTCGTCGAATTCTGAGAAAGTTCAAAATTTAGCTGATTTGCACGGTTTTATTAAAGCAAGTTTGTTTCGCTTTTATATAGACTTGTAGTTATTATTACGCTTAGAAAATTAACAACACAAATTCTTGTGTCTAGACCAACGTTAGGGTCAAGTTTCGTCGAATTTTGAGAACGTTCGAAATTTAGTTGTTTTGCACGGTTTATTAAAACAAGTTTGTTTTCCTTTAATATAAACTAGTAGTTATTATTATGCTTAGCAAATTTACCACACAAATTCTGTTGTCTAGACCAACGTTTGGGTCAAGTTTAATCGAATTCTGACTACGTTCAAAATTTAGCAGTTTTGCACGGTTTTATTAAAGCAAGTTTGTTTTCCTTTAATACAAACTTGTAGCTATTATTATGCTTAGCAAATTTATCACACAAATTCTTGTGTCTAGATTAACGTTTGGGTTAAATTTCGTCGAATTCTGAGAATGTTCAAAATTTAAGAGTTTTGCACGGTTTTATAAAAGCAAGTTTGTTTTCATTTTATACAAACTTGTAGTTGTTATTATGTTTAGCAAATTTGCCACACAAATTCTTGGGTCAAGACCAACGTTTGGGTCAAGTATCGTCGAATTCTGAGAATGTTCAAAATTTAGCTGTTTTGCACGGTTTTATAAAAGCAATGTTTGTTTCCCTTTTATACATACATGTTTTTATTGTACACTTAGCAAATTTACCTCACAAATTCTAGAGCCTTGACCAACGTTTGCGTCAAGTTTCGTCGAATTCTGAGAACGTTGAAAATTTAGCTGTTTTGCATGGTTTTATAAAATCAAGTTCGTTTTTCTTTTAGACAAACTTATAGTTATTATTATGCTTAACAAATTTACCACACAAATTCATGGGTCTAGACCAACGTTTGGATCAAGTTTCGTCGAATTCTGATAACGTTACAAATTTAGTTGTTTTGCACAGTTTTATTAAAGCAATGTTTACTTTCCTTTTACGCAAACTTGCAGTTGTTATACGCTTAGCAAATTTACCACTCAAATTCTTGGGCCTAGACTAACGTTTGGGTCAAGTTTAATCGAATTCTGACTACGTTCAAAATTTAGTTGTTTTGCAATGTTTTATTAAAGCAAGTTCGTTTCCCTTTTATACTAATTTGTAGTTATTATTACGCTTAGCAAATTTACCACACAAATTCTGTTGTCTAGACCAACGTTTGGGTCAAGTTTAATCGAATTCTGACTACGTTCAAAATTTAGCAGTTTTGCACGGTTTTATTAAAGCAAGTTTGTTTTCCTTTAATACAAACTTGTAGCTATTATTATGCTTAGCAAATTTATCACACAAATTCTTGTGTCTAGATTAACGTTTGGGTTAAATTTCGTCGAATTCTGAGAATGTTCAAAATTTAAGAGTTTTGCACGGTTTTATAAAAGCAAGTTTGTTTTCATTTTATACAAACTTGTAGTTGTTATTATGTTTAGCAAATTTGCCACACAAATTCTTGGGTCAAGACCAACGTTTGGGTCAAGTATCGTCGAATTCTGAAAATGTTCAAAATTTAGCTGTTTTGCACGGTTTTATAAAAGCAATGTTTGTTTCCCTTTTATACATACATGTAGCTATTGGACACTTAGCAAATTTACCTCACAAATTCTAGAGCCTTGACCAACGTTTGCGTCAAGTTTCGTCGAATTCTGAGAACGTTGAAAATTTAGCTGTTTTGCATGGTTTTATAAAATCAAGTTCGTTTTTCTTTTAGACAAACTTATAGTTATTATTATGCTTAACAAATTTACCACACAAATTCATGGGTCTAGACCAACGTTTGGATCAAGTTTCGTCGAATTCTGATAACGTTACAAATTTAGTTGTTTTGCACAGTTTTATTAAAGCAATGTTTACTTTCCTTTTACGCAAACTTGCAGTTGTTATACGCTTAGCAAATTTACCACTCAAATTCTTGGGCCTAGACTAACGTTTGGGTCAAGTTTAATCGAATTCTGACTACGTTCAAAATTTAGTTGTTTTGCAATGTTTTATTAAAGCAAGTTCGTTTCCCTTTTATACTAATTTGTAGTTATTATTACGCTTAGCAAATTTACCACACAAATTCTTGTGTCTAGACCAACGTTTGGGTCAATTTTTGTCGAGTTCTGAGAACGTTCAAAATTTAGCTGTTTTTTGCACGGTTTTTTAAACCAATGCTTGTTTTCCTTTTATAAAAACTTGTAGTTATTATTAGGCTTAGCAAATTTACAACACAAATTCTTGGTTCAAGACCAACATTTGGGTCAACTTTCGTCGAATTTTGAGAACGTTCAAAATTTAGCTGTTTTGCACTGTTTTATTAAAGCAAGTTTGTTTCCCTTTTATACAAACTTATAGTTATTATTACGCTTACCAAATTTACCACACAAATTATTGGGTCAAGACCAACATTTGTGTCAAGTTTCGTCAAATTCTGGGAAAAATTTAGCTGTTTTGCACAGTTTTATTAAAGCAATGTTTATTTTCCTTTTATACAAACTTGTAGTTGTTATATACTTATCAAATTTACCACTCAAATTCTTGGGCCTAGACTATCGTCTGGGTCAGGTTTCGTCGACATCTGAGAACGTTCGAAATTTTATTGTTTTGCATGGTTTTATTGAATCAAGTTCGTTTTCCTTTTATACAAACTTGTAGTTATTATTACGCTTTGCAAATTTACCACACAAATTTTTGGGTCTAGATCAACGTTTTGGTCAAGTTTCGTCGAATTCTGAGAAAGTTCAAAATTTAGCTGATTTGCACGGTTTTATTAAAGCACATGGGTTTGAGGAAGAAATGGAGATGGGTTTGGGGAAGAAATGAGAGAGGAGAAGGAATGGAAAAGAAAGACAAGTGAGAAAGAACAAGGAAGAAAAACGATAAGAGAGAGAAAGAGATGAGTTTTTTATTTTTAACTTTTTGTATAATTATTATTATTATTAATATATTATTATTATTATTATTATTAGTATTATTAGTATTTGTATTATTATTAGTATTTGTATTATTATTATTGTTACTGTTGTTATTATTATTATTATTATTATTATTATGAAATACTTTTTAAATATAAAAAATTAAATAATAAATGTACACTTACTAAATCTATACATAAAATAAATGAAAAAATTTTAATGGCAACCAAATAAATGAATTTTAGATTGTATCCTAAAATTTGTAAATCTTTTCTTTTGAATAAAGACAAATAATTTTACACTTATACATATTTTAATATAAATATTTTCTTATATGGTAAAATAAATTACAAAGAGACATGAGAGAATTGTGTTTCAAAAAATTAAATAAATTAAATGTTATAATGTAACAATGACCAATTGATAAAAAATAAAATTTTATATGATAAAATAAATATTAATGGATATAAAAGTAAATTTCTTGGAGGGCCTCAATATTTATATATTATTATATATATAGACCAGCAACGGCAACAGTTACATGCAGTCTCTGCGCGTATTACTCAACTGAACGCAACTTAAAATTACTCTCAATTTTCCGATTGTCCATATTTTATAATTAATTAGAAAATAAGACAACATATTAATGTTTGGATGTATACTAAAGCATATATATAATTCATTTTTATACACAAATTGCACCATTGTCTAACAATGGTATTACGTAAAACAAATAATATTCCAATTTATATCAAGTCAAATAGTAAATACTATAAAAAAGAAAATTAGTACCATTCAAAATAAAAAAAAAATATTTATATCTTAAATAAAATCAAAATTTATAATGTTAATTTTATAATATAAGACGTAGGAATTATGAATAGGACTCAAGCGGCCATGACAGAGTAAGCATTTGTGCCCTTAAAATGTGGTTGAGGCTAAGAAAGAGGTCCCATAAACAAGTTCGAAGCCATAGATTTAAGTCCCATTAAATGTATGTGTGTTTATTCACTTTATGTATGTTACCATAATTTTTATTAGTCATCCTGATATATTGGTTGAATCAATATAATCTATTAATTATTATTCTTAGTCATATTAATATAATGACTGAATTAATATATCCCCCCCCCCCCCCAAAAAAATCCCTTTTCTTTATGTAAAGTGATTTAATTTTCTTGAGTAAAAAATACAATTTAGTCCCACGTGATATTGCAAATATCCAAATTATCCCCTATAAAAAGATTAGCAATTTATCCCCTTGTATTTTTTAAAATGTAGCAATTTACCCCTTTATGTTTTTTCAAATTAAGTAATTTACCTCCCTAGATAGGGGGATAAATTAGTATTATTTTTTTATAAAGGGATAATTTTCTCATTTGTAATATCACAGAATAAATTGTATTAAACCCATTCAATTCGTTGACGTGTCGGACATATTTCTATCAATCTCAGTCAATTTTAGATGGGACAAAATAATAAAATAATTTAAGAGAATCAATGAAAATCTATTAAGCGTCGAAAATTCCGTATTAAGAAAATTATTAACTCATAATTTCAACATGTCTTTTATTTGCAAATAAAATACACATAAGACATATTAAGACAAAATAATTATTTATTTTTGGACTATTTTGATATTTTTGTTTTCAAGTAGTTGTAATCTTCTTACATTTCCTCTTTCTGTCTCCAAACTACAAGAAAATTTAATTTATTACCAACAATATAATTAATTATGATCAAATAAAATTAAATTAAAAAATTTAACTTCTTTTCATAATTGATCAATATTTATCATGATTTTTAGTTGTATATGATCAAAACATTAACTATGATTTTAACTATGAATAGTATTTGTTTCATTTGCAAAAATACGATTAATAGCCATCGTGCAGTCATAGGTAATTTTATTTGCCATGATTTTTTTTAATTATAATAATTAATTATAATGAAAATTCATATGATTTTTGGTGCCAATTTTAAATTTTATTTTTCGTACAAAATTTTAATACTAGGTGATAAAATGCTTAAAAAAGGAGAAAATTGTAATTTCGGTTCCAAAATATTAGGATAATTTACAAAATTAGTCACATACTTTTTAAAATACCCAACATTAGTCACACACTTTAAAAAATATACCCAACATTAGTCACACACTTTAAAAAATATTACAAAGTTAGTCCTATATTTTGTAATATTAGTTCCACATTTTGAGAAAATATATAAAAATTAGTTCCACACTTTAGAAAAATATTGCAAAGTTAGTTCCAATTATTAATTTTTCAACGTTTTTCCTAAAATATGGGACTAATTTTGCCATATTTTTTTAAAGTGTGGGACTAATATTGCAAACCACTTTATATTTTAGAACCAGAATTGCAATTTTCTCGCTAACAGAGTGTTGGAAAGTTGATCAGGGGGAAATCGCTCCAACAAAAACATTTCAAGGGGCAATAGTGCATTTTCTTACTTTGTAGGGGGCTGGAGTAATTATCAAAATATAATTTCTTGAGGGAGTTAAGTGCAATTCGCAGTATTATTTTATATACTTTAGCACCGCCCCCCGACGCCGCGCCACCGTCATCAGCATCATCACTTCCGAGAAACGTTCCAGTATATCTGCAATCTCCGGCGCCACCTCTCAAGTTCCGTCCCATTCTAATCCAACAATCCGACGGTGCAGAATCAAAACGAGTCCTCCGCACATGTGCATGCCTTTAGATTTACGTTTTCAGCCCAACATAAATCAGATTTTAAAATGCGATTTTCTTACGTGGATGGATTGAAATGCTTTTAAGTAGACTTATTTATTTCAATAAATAATCATTTTTAAATAATTAAAAATTTATCGATATTTTTTTTCATGCATTTTTGGGGAAATAATGTCATATAATAAAATTTACTATTTTATAAAATATAATTCAAAATCATAATTAAAAAATTATATAAATAAATTTAAATAATTGGAAACATTTCACTCCCTTCCCTGATATAATTACGTGTAAACTACTTGTGGTTAGAAAAATTATATATAGTACCCACGAGGTTTGCTTTCATCTAATTAATATGTCACTCGTTAGTCAAAATTTATTGAATTTGTCAATATTAATAAAAAAATTGAAAGACAATTGATTTTCACCTTGATTGATTTATTACTAACTTATTGCAGGTCAAATAATTTATTTTTACTAAACTACCCTTAACGTGTGAAGGGTATAAGGGTAATTTGATCATAAAAATATCTATTTGATTTGCAATAAATCAGTAACAAATCAATTAAGGATAAGTATGAATTTTTATCAAGTATTATTGTTAATTTTAACTAATTCGGTGAACTTTGGCTAATTGGGGAACTAATTTTAACAATTTTCTCATTTTTTTAGCATTTTATCACCTAGTATTAAAATTTTGTACGAAAAATAAATTTAAAATTGGCACCAAAAATCATATGAATTTTCACTATAATTAATTATTATAATTAAAAAAAATTATGGCAAATAAAATTACCTATGACTGCACGATGGCTATTAATCGTATTTTTGCAAATAAAACAAATACTATTCATAGTTAAAATCATAGTTAATATTTTGACCATATACAGCTAAAAATCATAATAAATATGATCGAAAAAAAGTTAAAATTTTTAATTTAATTTTATTTGATCATAATTAATTATATTGTTGGTAATAAATTAAATTTTCTTGTAGTGTGGAGACAGAAAGAGGAAATGTAAGAAGATTACAACTACTTAAAAACAAAAAATATCAAAATAGTCCTAAAATAAATAATTATTTGTCTTAATATGTCTTATGTGTATTTTATTTGCAAATAAAAGACATGTTGAAATTATGAGTTAATGATTTTCTTAATACGGAATTTTCGAGGCTTAATAGATTTTCATTGATTCTCTTAAATTTCCACAAAGGGATAAATTGCTAAAATCCTTTTTATAAAGGATAATTTGGACATTTGCAATATCACATGGGACTAAATTGTATTTTTTCTCCACGAAAATTAAGTCATTTTACATAAAAAAAAAAGGGATTTTTTTTTGGGGGGGGGAGTAATATATTAATTCAGTCATTATATTAATATGACTAAGAATAATAATTAAAATAATAATTAATATTACTACCAATTGCCTTGTTAATTTCTCTGGAGAAAAAGTTCAAATACCATAAACCAACATAATTAAAATGTTTCTTTTGAGACTTAACTCCACACATACTTTTTTCGGTTAAGGAAGGAATAACAATTCTTATTGTAGGAAATATTGAAATTAATAGAAGAAATAATTTGTTCTTGTTGTCTTATGCTACTATTTAATTTAAATTTCATTCTGGTCAACTTATAAGTTTTTCGAAACATCTTATAAGACGTTGTAAAGCCTTCGATAATTTCTCTATAAAACGAACTTGTAAGATCAATAAATAAGATGTCAGAAGCTTTTAAGCGTAAAAGTAAGGAATAAACGTGTTTGGCCCGTTATTAGCCTGCTCCAAGTGAATCGGTGTACGACCAAAAAATGGAGCCATGGAAATGTTAGAGAATATTTTTTCAATACTTAGAAAAACATATATATATTGCAATACTTGAGAATTGAATATTTTTATTTTTAACAAAGTAGGATAATTATATAAATAGTTGTTGAGATTTAATTATGTAATCTTCTGGGCTTTTGAAATTACAGACAAACATGTCTATTAATCTTGTGCAGTTCAAAGATTCCTCCTATCAAATTTTCCAAATCAAAATCTGTTCATGTCAGCCCAAAAAAAAGACAGAAGGTATATTTTTGTTAATTAATTTCTTTATTTTTTGCTTTTTTGAAAGATTATAATTTATTTTTAACCATTGTTATTAAGATTTAATAATGTAAATAATAATTTATTAACTCAGTGCATACGTATTTAGTTTTTAAAAAATATATGTTTCTATCTATAAATAGGATGATTTTTAATTTATAACTAATTTTTAATTAACTAATTATTTAAAAATAACTCAGTAATTAATGGACTATTTTATTTTATTTTAAACTAAAATAAATAGATAATATATATATATATATATATATATTTTTTTTGTCTTCTTCCTCATTATTTCTCTCCCCAACTCACCTACCTATCATCCTTAAACATAAATGCAATGGTCCCTTGTTTGAGTTCTACAATTAAATTATTGTGAGTTCAATTCCTACAAACATAGCTATTTACTAAACATAAATATAATAAAATTTTGGGATTTTTTGTTTGAAAAATAATGAATACCGTTTGTTGTTTAAAAAAAATATAAAAATTCCTTAAATAAAAAATAATTGTACAATCTTTATACGGTGAGGTGGAAATTAATACTTTACTGTTATTGAATTTTTCTTTTCTCTTAAAAAAATATGAAAATAAGTAAAGTAAAAGTATATTACTTTACAAAAAGATATTTTAAAAATTTTAAATTATATAAAATTAAAATTCATAATTTAAAAATATATTTTAATTAATTTATTTAAAAATTAAATAAAAACTAATAAAGTTTAATTATTAGGATATTGGAACAGACCTCCATCATCCTTCCCTTTTGAGGCCCACTGCAGAAACCTACGGCAGAAGTTGTCGTGTGACTCTCCCTCTTGATGTGACACTTGAAAAATTATATCTAATACTCTTGAAATTTATTTTTATACAGCAAATAAGTTTATCTATTAGTCAAAATTTATTAAATTTGTTAATATTAACAAAAAAGACATGAATTAAAATTAGTATTTACCTTCGATTTACTTATTGCAGGTCAAGCAAATTTTTTTATAACTAAATTATCCTTAAAACTGTGAAGGTATACTTCACGTGCATTAATGCGTGAAGATGTATAATGGTAATAATTTGATCATAAAAAGATTTATTTAACTTGCAATAAGTCAATCGGCGATAAATACGAATTTTTATCCGATTTCTTTCGTTAATATCATCGAATTTGATGAATTTTAACTAATTGAGAAATTTATCTGATAGACAGAAGCAAACCTCGTGGATATTAAATATAATTTTTCAGACCACATGGGGTCTACGTAAAACTACATCAAACCTAATGAGAGGAGAGTGTAATTACCCCTTAGAAATAATAATTTCAAATTTCGAATTACAAGTTAATTAGGAATAATTGCACTCTCTTTCCTCCAAGTTTGATGTTATTAAAATCTACATCTTTTGAGGTTTGAAAAATTAAATTTAGTATTTTTTTAAGTTTGCTTTCATTTAACAAATAAGTCTCTTATTAACCAAAGTTCACCGAATTAGTTAAAATTAACAATAATATTTGATAAAAATTCATACTTACCCTTAATTGATTTGTTACTGATTTATTGCAAATCAAATAGATATTTTTATGATCAAATTACCCTTATACCCTTCATACGTTAATGCATGTAGAAGTATATTTTCACCTTTATAAGGGTAGTTTAGTAAAAATAAATTATTTGACCTGCAATAAGTTAGTAATAAATCAATCAAGGTGAAAATCAATTGTCTTTCAATTTTTTTATTAATATTGATAAATTCAATAAATTTTAACTAACGAGTGACATAATAGTTAAATGAAAGCAAATCTCGTGAGTACTATATGTAATTTTTCTAACCACAAGTAGTTTACATGTAATTATATTAGGGAAGGGAGTGAAAATTTTCCAATTATTTAAATTTATTTATATAATTTTTTAATTATGATTTTGAATTATATTTTATAAAAGAGTAATTAATTTTAATTTTATTATATGACATTATTTCCCCAAAAATGCATGAAAAAAAATATCGATAAATTTTTAATTATTTAAAAATGATTATTTATTGAAATAAATAAGTCTACTTAAAAGCATTTCAATCCATCCACGTAAGAAAATCGCATTTTAAAATCTGATTTATGTTGGGCTGAAAACGTATATCTAAAGGCATGCACATGTGCGGAGGACTCGTTTTGATTCTGCACCGTCGGATTGTTGGATTAGATTGGGACGGAACTTGAGAGGTGGCGCCGGAGATTGCAGATATACTGGAACGTTTCTCGGAAGTGATGATGCTGATGACGGTGGCGCGGCGTCGGGGGGCGGTGCTAAAGTATATAAAATAATACTGCGAATTGCATTTAACACCCTCAAGAAATTATATTTTGATAATTAGTCCAGCCCCACAAAGTAAGAAAATGCACTATTGCCCCTTGAAATGTTTTTGTTGGAGCGATTTCCCCCTGATCAACTTTCCAACACTCTGTTAGCGAGAAAATTGCAATTCTGGTTCTAAAATATAAAGTGGTTTGCAATATTAGTCCCACACTTTAAAAAAATATGGCAAAATTAGTCCCATATTTTAGGAAAAACGTTGAAAAATTAATAATTGGAACTAACTTTGCAATATTTTTCTAAAGTGTGGAACTAATTTTTATATATTTTCTCAAAATGTGGAACTAATATTACAAAATATAGGACTAACTTTGTAATATTTTTTAAAGTGTGTGACTAATGTTGGGTATTTTAAAAAGTATGTGACTAATTTTGTAAATTATCCTATATTTTGGAACCGAAATTACAATTTTCTCATTTTTTTACCATTTTATCACCTAGTATTAAAATTTTGTACGAAAAATAAAATTTAAAATTGGCACCAAAAATCATATGAATTTTCACTATAATTAATTATTATAATTAAAAAAAATTATGGCAAATAAAATTACCTATGACTGCACGATGGCTATTAATCGTATTTTTGCAAATAAAACAAATACTATTCATAGTTAAAATCATAGTTAATATTTTGACCATATACAGCTAAAAATCATAATAAATATGATCGAAAAAAAGTTAAAATTTTTAATTTAATTTTATTTTATCATAATTAATTATATTGTTGGTAATAAATTAAATTTTCTTGTAGTGTGGAGACAGAAAGAGGAAATGTAAGAAGATTACAACTACTTAAAAACAAAAAATATCAAAATAGTCCTAAAATAAATAATTATTTGTCTTAATATGTCTTATGTGTATTTTATTTGCAAATAAAAGACATGTTGAAATTATGAGTTAATGATTTTCTTAATACGGAATTTTCGAGGCTTAATAGATTTTCATTGATTCTCTTAAATTTCCACAAAGGGGTAAATTGCTAAAATCCTTTTTATAAAGGATAATTTGGACATTTGCAATATCACATGGGACTAAATTGTATTTTTTCTCCATGAAAATTAAGTCATTTTACATAAAAAAAGGGATTTTTTTTTGTGGGGGGGGGGAGTAATATATTAATTCAGTCATTATATTAATATGACTAAGAATAATAATTAATAGATTATATCGATTCAACCAATATATCAGAATGACTAATACAAATTATGGTAACATACATAAAGTGAATAAACACACATACATTCAATAATACTCAAATCTATGACCTCGAACTTGTTCATGGGACCTCATTCTTAGCCTTAACCTTATTTTAAGCGCACAAATGCTTACACTGTCATGGCCGCTTGAGTCCTAATCATAATTCTCACGTCTTATATTACAAAATTAACATTATAAATTTTGATTTTATTTAAGATATAATTTTTTTTATTTTGAATGGTACTAATTTTCTTTTTTATAGTATTTACTATTTGACTTGATATAAATTGGAATATTATTTGTTTTACGTAATACCATTGTTAGACAATGGTGCAATTTGTGTATAAAAATGAATTATATATATGCTTTAGTATACATCCAAACATTAATATGTTGTCTTATTTTCTAATTAATTATAAAATATGAACAATCAAGAAACTGTGAGTAATTTTAAGTTGCGTTCAGTTGAGTAATACGCGCAGAGACTGCGTGTAACTGTTGTTGTTGCTGGTCTATATATATAATAAAACATAAATATTGAGGCCCTCCAAGAAATTTATTTTTATATCCATTAATATTTATGTTATCATATAAAATTTTATTTTTAATTAATTGGTCATTGTTACATTTATAACATTTAATTTTTTTAATTTTTTTTAATTTTTTGAAACACAATTCTCTCGTGTCTCTTTGTAATTTATTTTACCATATAAGAAAATATTTTTATTTATATTTATTTTAAAATATATATAAGTGTAAAATTATTTGTCTTTATTCAAAAGATTTACAAATTTTTAAAATTTTTTCATTTATTTTATGTATAGATTTAGTAAGTGTACATTTGTTTGTTTCTGTCCAAAAGATTCACTCACTTTTTTAGGTAAATAGTTAGTAAAATATTATAAATATATTTTTGTAGTTTTTATACTTATTGATTAATTTAATTTTAATTTATTTATTACTTTTTTATATTGAAAAAGTGTATATAATTTATTTAATTATATTTAAAAAATACAGTTATCCCATATCTGGACACATGGTACTAACTAGTTTATAATATAATATAGTAGTATATATCTATATATAACAATAATGGGGCAAAACTATAATTTACGTAAAATAGAAGGATGAAGGAGCAAATAACAGCGATAGGTCTGATTCGTATACCTTGGAGAGATCAATCAAACAGCTTCCCCTGTTCCTTTAGCCTTCCACCAATTTCAGCCACTGAAAGCTCGTATGAATCTCTCTCTCTCTCTCTCTCTCTCTATGTGTCATAAACACACACACACGCACACAAGCATCTTGTTCGGACGAGTAAATACATTTATTGCATTGCATGCATTTGTCATTATCTAGAGTGAGTTGGAGCTCGGCTTCTTGCACGTTTTTTCCATCTCTAATCTGTCTGTGGCTACGTCTGATTTCGTTTAATTTTTATGTTTTGAATGGAGAAGAAGAAAATCTGATACAAATAGCTGTATATGTCTCATGGATTGCAGGAGTTCGATTGGATTTTAGATTGATTCGGAAGCTTGTGAGAGATGTCGTCGGTGAAATCATCCGAGTATTACTTGGAAGATGGGGAGTATGAGCAAATAACAGCGATAGGTCTGATTCGTATACCTTGGAGAGATCAATCAAACAGCTTCCCCTGTTCCTTTAGCCTTCCACCAATTTCAGCCACTGAAAGCTCGTATGAATCTCTCTCTCTCTCTCTCTCTCTCTATGTGTCATAAACACACACACACGCACACAAGCATCTTGTTCGGACGAGTAAATACATTTATTGCATTGCATGCATTTGTCATTATCTAGAGTGAGTTGGAGCTCGGCTTCTTGCACGTTTTTTCCATCTCTAATCTGTCTGTGGCTACGTCTGATTTCGTTTAATTTTTATGTTTTGAATGGAGAAGAAGAAAATCTGATACAAATAGCTGTATATGTCTCATGGATTGCAGGAGTTCGATTGGATTTTAGATTGATTCGGAAGCTTGTGAGAGATGTCGTCGGTGAAATCATCCGAGTATTACTTGGAAGATGGGGAGTATGAGGCGGAAGACGGTGGCCCTGCGGCGGGCGGGGCCGGCATAGAAGAAGAAGAAGATGATGATTATGATGGGATTGGTTCTGCCGAGGGTGGTGGAGGTTCCCGTTCTTCTTCTTTCGTTTCCCAGCAATGGCCTCAGAGTTTCAGGTATACCAACCTGCGACAGGACAGGATGTTTTTCTTTTCCCTCCTTGAAATTTAGTGATTTTGTTCCTGAAAAATTTAGAGAAATTAGACGATGCATTGCAAATAAAAATTGTTCCTCTTTTTTTCCGTTTGATGTGTTATGAATAGGCAACAGCACTGGTAAATATAAAAGGAGAGTAGAAAATTTGTCTATATCCTTAATTAAGGGCACCTGAATCTGACTTTTGATATTGTTTGAGGATTCATGTGATCAGTGCTTTCAGCAGTAATTGCAATTATCAAAGGTTGAAACTGTTCAAGAAAACACTGCTGCTCCATCAGTAGTGTGGAAATATCACCTCTGAAGCTGTTTTCTTGCTGAACTTTGTACTATCAACTTTTGTAATGTACTCTTTTTCCCTCTAACTAATGGCATTTTTCATTTATTTAATGAATCAAAGATCTTTGTTGAAATGGATAAGTGGCTACAATGGTTGGTAGACTGCCATTATTGCAACGAGAACAGGGTGGGTTCATAATTGTGCAGTTCTTGTGAAACAATTAGGAATTATTTTCAACGTATAGTCCTTTTGATCAAGAAGTGTATTTTAAGGCTTGTTAATCTTGTCTCTCCAGGGAAACAACTAATATTTTTTCAATAGCCGCATCGCCAAACATCGCATCGGTTCTTCGTGCATCTGGTGTTGGTTTTTCAGGGATCACCAGCCAGAATTTATTGGACTTGAATATGAGGATGCCTTTGCTTTCAGATCATAAGAAGGGACCTTGGCAAGATAACCTTGATAGATGGAGGACACAATCGATAATGTCTGACAGGTCTGCATTGCAGAAGCAGCAGACTGGAGAATTACCTTTAAGCCATGAATGCAGCTTCGTTCAGACCATATTCAATGGTGAGTTATGCAATCATATGTTCCTAAAATCTTGATGCAGATCAAGGCTTCTAACCTGCTTGTTCCATGTTTAATGCATTCTGATGCGAATTTTGTATGACCTGATAAGATATGTTTCTGATTATGCTTCCTATAGTTCTTGAATCTTAGTGAATTTCACGTATCTCACATTGATGCAGGCGTTAATGTTATGGCCGGTGTTGGACTACTTTCTACACCATATTCAGTGAAAGAAGCTGGATGGGCTAGTGTGCTGGTTCTTGCGTTCTTTGCATGTATCTGTTGTTACACTGCTACTCTTATGAGATATTGCTTTGAAAGCAGAGATGGAATATTGACGTTTGCTGATATGGGAGAAGCCGCTTTCGGCAAATGGGGACGCATTGTGGTTTCCGTATGTTATTCAAACCTTTACCTTCTCGATAAAATATTCACAAAATACTTCTGCAGTTGTACTAAACTCATCTTGCTTTTTGTTGCAGGTCATATTATACTCAGAACTCTATGTAAGCAGAACCCTATGCTCCCCCCTTTCACGCATTTGTTGCCTACATATAAATAAGAGCTGTCTGAATTTTAACACATCCCATGAATGCAGACATCTTGCGTGGAATTCATCATCTTGGAGGGGGACAATCTCACAAGGATTTTTCCCGGAGCATCATTACATATATTTGGCATCGAACTGGACTCCATGCACTTATTCGGAATAATCACTGTTCTTATCATATTACCAACTCTTTTGCTCAAAGATTTGCGCTTGATTTCTTACCTCTCAGGTGTCCTGGAATACTCAACCTTTGGTTCATAGTCTCATTAAATCTCTAATGCACCAGATCCTGAGTCTTTGTACTTATATTGCAGCTAGCGGCGTTATTGCAACACTTGTCATCGTTCTAAGTCTATTGTTTATTGGTTCGGTGGATGGAGTCGGATTTCATCATAGTAGTAGACTGATAAACTGGAGCGGCATTCCCTTCTCCGTCGGCGTTTGCGGATACTGCTACTCTGGCCACTCAGTTTTTCCAAATATTTACCAATCAATGGCTGATAAGAGGAAATTCACTAAAGCGCTAATAATATGGTACCACATCTCTGACCTTGTTAAAATTCTTTCCATGCACTTTGGTATTGAATGGACATTGGACTTCTTATTATTGTTTGTTTGATTAATGATTGTGGCGTTTTATTACCATGCAGCTTCATTATATGTGTTTTTATTTACGGTAGCGCTGCAGTCATGGGATTTCTTATGTTTGGTCAAGACACGATGTCGCAGATTACTCTGAATTTACCGCAGAACAGAGTTAGTTCTAAAATTGCATTGTGGACAACAGTAAGTACCAATCTTAACCCTACATTTTTGGTTTATATTATTGTTTTGATTTTATGATTATTTATGAAATCAATTATAAAATAATCAATTTTCCATTCACTCAATTAAACTGTTTGGTTATACATTTGAAACGACTGAAAAACAAAAATTGATTTTTCAAAAGTTCGTTGTGTTTTTGTACTAAAAAATTTTAGTTTTCCTTGTTCATCCATTTATATTTGATTTTTGCAAAAATATATTTTAAAATAATTCACTTGAAATACTTCTCTGGAATACATTACATTCTTTGTTAAAGAATAACTCATTAATCTCGATTGAGTTCACTTGCGGTAGTTAAAGTCCAATGATATGTTATCTCTTGTTGAAATGCTGTTCTGTCCATTTCCACAAATTAACTTCATGCTCGTCTTCTTACAGGTCATCAACCCACTCTCCAAATATCCTTTGCGTGAATTCACTTATTCCTAGATAAGTCATTGCATTCTTATAATATGTCTCCATGTATCCATGTTTTTCCTTATCTAGAAATAAGTATGCCCTGTTAATGAACCCACTGGCCAGAAGCATAGAGGAGCTGCTGCCTACTCGCTGGTCTAATAATTACTGGTGTCTTGTTCTTATTCGGACACTTCTTACATTATCTTCTCTTTTGGTTGCATTTGTTCTTCCTTTCTTCGGTAAGTGACATTTTTACATAAAATATTTATTGTACATCCCTCCTTAAAGAATAAACGCAAGATTTTCTCGCATGCCTTCTTTTCGTAACTTCATCTGAGCATATTTTTTATTTGCAGGGATCGTGATGTCTCTCACCGGTTCTCTCTTATGTGTTCTTATGGTAAACATCATTGTTTTAGTTTTTCATGGTTTGCTTGACCAAATTATACTGTTAGTTTGTGGATAAAGATCTTAAAATGTGCGAAATGCGGCTTTGATCCAGGCTGTAGTAATACCAACAGTATGCTTCTTGAAGATATTGGGAAAGAATGCCTCTTCGATGCAGGTAATCTTGTCTGAATCAAAGAGTTACTTGTTTCTTTATCAATTGCCTGTAAACACACTACCGTGGTTTTTTAATTTTCTGAAACTAGGAAAAAGCACGTATGTTTCACATGAATGATATTGACTTACATATATATATGTAGAGAGTAAAATTTATTTTGGTACTCGACTTTTGTCATTAATATTATTTTGGTACATGAATAATTACAAATGACTCAATTAGTACTCGAGTTCATCATTAATATCACTTTGGTACATAGTAATTATAAATGACTTAATTAGTACCCGTTTTTATCATTAATATCATTTTGGTACCCAATTCATATTTTTTATTTATTTTTTCTGTTATCTTTTTATAATTTTTACCCTTAAATATTAAAATAATAAATATCACAAAAAATTGCATAAATTTCTAGTTATATATATATATATTTATTTATTTATTTGAACCAATTGACTTAATTTTCATATTTGGTTATCAAAATTATTATATTTTTATTTTGATACTTTCTATTATCATTATCTTCAATATATATAAAAAAACCCATTATTAAATAACTTATGTCAATAGTCAAGTCTTGAGGAATTAAAATTTTCATCGTCAAAGATATTCTTTTTTACTTAATTGAGATATTTAAATTTGATTGTAAAACTTAATATAAATTCAAAAGTTTCAATTTTAAAAATTTAGAATTTAAATTCAACTTTTAGAATGTAAATTCAACTTTTCTATGGTTGCAATGCATTTTGGATTTTACTTTTAATAAAATTAATTATTAAGTAATGTGTTATCTTATCAATATTGATAAATAAAGTGAGTAGAAAAAAATAAATTAATGAAATATTATTATAAGTATAATATTCAAATGTAGAAAATGAAAGTCAGAAAATATATTGATTCAATTTTATTTATTTATTTATTTTTGTACACTTATTATTTTCATTTATTATGTAAGGGTAAAATGGTCTTATAGAAAAACTAATAAAAATAATCATTTGGAAACTTAAGTGATTTAACGGTGAAACTCGAGTACTAATTAAGTTATTTATAATTATTCATATACTAAATTGATATTAATATAAAAACTCGAATATGAATTGGGTCATTTATAATTAGTTAGGTACCAAAGTTTCATTAATGACAAAACTCGGGTTTGAATATGAATTTTACTCTCTCTCTCTCTATATATATATAATGTGGATCGTTAATTAAAATATTTTTATTCTTAAACGTTTTGGAAGGAAATAAAAATCAACGTGTAAAATCAATAAAACGATATTTTGCGTTTCAGATTGTGCTGAGCATCGGTATCATTACTCTGGGGGTGGTTAGCGCGGCCATGGGAACTTACAACTCACTGCAGAAACTCTATGAGAAGATTTAAATGAGAAGTTCGACAACTATTAGTCGTTCCAGGTCCCTAGCGATGACTTTAATTTTCGGCTCTGAAGGGATGGGCCTTCAACCTCTTTCAATTGAGTACTTCAATATTCTTATCATTCGATATTTTTATCATATTTTTGCGGCACAAATGGGAGAATTTATCCTATAATCGAAAGAAGTGCTGAAACTACTAAGAAAAACCCTTGTAGGGTTGATATTAACGAGCTTTATTTATGGTAAACTCATAAATTTTTTGCTATATTTATTTATTCATGCAAAGTGTATCCTATATACTCGTTTATTTGTTTAATTTGATTTTTGTCGAATCTGATCTGAGATAAAATTTCTGTTTATGAACTATTGGTGCATGTGAATTTGGACCCGTGGTCTACTTGCGTGTTAGGAATTTTTTTTAAAAAAATAAATTCAAATTGGTATTACATCTAATATAAGTGATAGTATATGGTGTGTTTGTCTATGATATGCAACATCAATTTATAATACGAAATTTGAATAGGGTCGTGCTTTATATGGTATGCTTGAATACTATTTATTATAGGGGTTATATATCGTTAAATTACTATAATGATTTTAAAATTTAGCTTTTATAATATCGACATATTTTGAACTCATAATTTATGTTTAATAATATCGATGATTTGGGGGGATTTATATTTAATTTTTCAGAAAGTAGAAGTCATTTGTGTAAATAATATTGATGTTTTTGATAAATGTATGTGTAATTATTTAAAAAGTAGTGATAATTTATGTAAATAAACCATAAATTTTGGAGTGAAAATGGAATTAATCCAAATATTTACGCTCCAATATTAATTAAATAAGTGGCATGAAATCTCCGCTTTGACATTCTCTATTTTCTTAAAATAGCAAGTGACCCACCATTTTTTTATCTTTATTATACCATACCATATAATAATTGATATTGACTTATTTACTATTTAGTCTTTAAGTTTTGTTCTTTCTAGTTTCAATTTTTCCCTCAAATTTTCTTTTTTATTTCTATTTTAATTTATTATTTTTAATATAATATTTGAATTGTTTGATATTTAAGTACATAAAAATGTGATCCTAAAATTGTGATGGGCATTCAACACTTGCTATTTGCCACATAAAAATAAAACTATTTTTTCTATTATTATTATTATTATTATTATTTAGAGTACTTTAGAATCATTATATTAAAAGGAAATCCAAGCTGGAATGACATGGCGATGTACGGTTCAAATTGTGCCTTATTTTATTATTATTATCATCATAACTATTCATTTAAATTACTTATATATATACTATATATGTTAATATATTCAAATTATACATTAAAATTGTGATTGAGATTTCACATAATTATGAGTACTTCCAGTTATTTGAAAATTTATATATACCCATTGATTTTAACAGTTATCTAACAACTAGCTCAATCCGTTAGTTTCTGTTAGTTTTTCATCTAGTTTTTGGTGAATCAACTTGTGGAAGATAATTTAGTTTTACTTATTTTTTAATTTTTTATGAACTAATTGAGTAACTTTTTTTTACAAATTTTCAAAATTTTCCACCGACCTCCTTCAATTTTTTATTTTTTTAGAAAAAATACATAAAGGGCAAAGTTGACAATTTCAAACTTCTATCCAATTACTAAAAGAATATTAATAATTTTTACAAACAACGATGAGTATTCGTAATTATGACAAATTTTAAAAAAAATTATCATAATCACACAAATAAGTGTATGCGCATACACATGCAACTTACTTTATTTTACTATTTATATCTGAGTAATATATATTGTATTTTATTTGTATGGATCTTCACACCGTCTTTTCTTATGATTTGAAAAATCATATGGATCTATTCATTCCATTAGTTAAAATTCATAATATTTAATGATATATAATAAAAATAGAAAAATAAAATATTCTCGTACATTTCGCGCACTATATATCTATTTAACGAAAATAATATATGGAGTTTAAATCTATACATATGTTCCACTTACTTTCGGACTTTTCGAATTATTTTACTATTTAAATTATAATTTATGCTGTAATATTTTAGAGATGTCACGAGTTGGATGTTTTTATAATTTTATATAAATATTTAATTTGATGAAATTATTTTACAAAATCATGTCCGTGAATCATAACCTTATAATTCAAATATTCTTAAAAATACCATATAATAAACAAAACTATATATATATATGTAGTCACTTAATTCCAATTAATTCCTAAATTTTAATTATCAACAATGAATGTATGCCATTATTAATATTAATTATATAATTAATAAATAATATTCAAACATATCAACATTCATCCATGGGATGCGAACTCATAACTTCGCGTAATTAAATTAGATTTTATTGACATACAAAATTATACATTTTTATATATAAAAAATTATAAAATAAAGAATTCAAACTCAATCAGTCTTGAATTGGGACTCAACAAGATTGACCAAGAACTCAATAAAGACTCCTATTCCTTTCCTTCCCTGCCAGCATATTAAAAAATATTATTTCTTTTGACAGCCCTTATGAAAATAATGCGAAAATATTCCATCTTTTTTTGGTTTTTCTGGAGAAAAATGAGTAAAAATTGAGAAGTAATGCATATTTTTCAGTGCCCAGTTTCAGTAATGATTCATTGCTTCGTTTTCATCGATCAAAAGGGCAGTCTTTGATTCGTATATATGCATACGCAATAGGAAGGGATACAGATTTAGAATTCATATATTTTGTTTTGATTTTTAAGAATAAATGTCTGAATTGGTGGCTCGAACTGGTCGGCTGCAGCAGCGTTACGAGAATGGTTACCGTCTCATTGCTGGGTATTGTTCGTTCTCTCGTTTTGTGTTGATGTATTTATATCTTTGTTTGTGCATTATATATATAAATACGTGCATGCTTATTTGTCGACGGCGTTTGGTTGCATGAGGGATTTTGTTCTGCGTTTCCAATTGGGATGATGTGGGGATGCGGGAGTTGGTGTTCTGTTGTGCTTTTGGAGTTTTACTGGGTGAACGAATTGGGTTTTTTGTTTGATCGAGGAAATGTGGATTTTGGGTTTGGGATTTTGTTCATTGGATTGTCTAGGTAATTTTGGCTGCTGGGTTTTGTTTAATTAGGAGAGAAGTGAGGGAAATTGTGGAAGCAATGTTGTGTTATGTGAATTAATTTTTCTACAAGTTTATTTAAGTTGTTTTTATTGAAAATGTTGCATAAGAAATTCATGTAAATCAGAACCTGGGATCCCTGTTTCATTTTTATATATTGGTGTTTTTGCAGTAAGTGAATCTCTCTCATATTCTGTTGGCAATTATATGGTACTTGATCTTTACATTTATGGACATGAATTGTATTTGCAAACCTTTTCTCTTTGATTTAGGCTATTTATGGTCTCGTGCAATTAGGGTTCTGTTTTATTTGCATAGGGAAAAAATACATAATGTTAGAGGAAAACTTCCAAGTCCTTTTTGAACGTAAGACTCGGTCAAAGCTGTTTCATCAGCCAGGTTACCAGCCAAATACATCTCTTAGTAACGTCTGGTTATGTGTGAGTGCATTGAGAAAGAAGAACTTAGGAGATGGATTTGAGGATGATATTGGTAGTTGAGATGTATCTTGTTGTGTTCTGGGAGATGAAGTTTTCGGGTAGGTGTTAGTGGTGTCACATCAATAGTATGAAAATATTTTTAATAAACATGTAATGATTAGATAGTGTGTGTGTGTGTGTTTCTTATAATTGGTGCTTATACATATATATAATTGGATCACAGGGTTTGGAAAGAGGAGAGAAAGATAGTGTAAACCTGGTCTGGAGGATGTTTCCAGGAAAGTCCTTGCCAAATACATTTTTGGTTTGGGAGAAAAAATTGTCCTCCCAAACAGTTCCCAAATGTTGCCAAGATATATTAATGTGATATATTTAGCATGTAGTTTATGTGAAGCAAAAAGATTTTTTATGGTCCTTTCGACCTAAGAAACTTACCATCTCCCTCTTATGTTTTTATCGTTCATTTCTTTTTCAACTAAACTTGATAGGAAAATGAATGGAAAAACTCGTGTGCATGAAGAGTAGTTTCAAAGCTCGACACAGTAAGCTGTTAGTGATACCATCAGGTGCAACTGAGTTGTTCCTATACATTATCTTAGAGTGTAGTTACATTGGTAAGTCTTTTAGCATGGGAGTAAAATGTCCCAACTGTTGACAAGAACTCAGATTAACTATCCCAAACAGCTGAAATTCTTGTGATATGCTTGTATCTTTGCTGTTTCTTTGATAAGAATAACATTGATCCATCTTCTTGTGCTTGTTTGACTTTCTTTATGAACAAGTATACTTGTAAGCCTGTGAAGCAAATGGATTAACATTCACAAATTTTCTCTGCATCTAAGTTGATGCTGAACTGAAGCGGGGAGAAGGCAAAATATTCTTTAGGTTTTTCTTGAGGCGCTATTCTGACTCTTGACCTTTGATTTTCCTTGGCCTGAGAAGTTAATTAGGGTATGCATGTACTGTTTTATATTCTGACATGGTAGAGTCATTTCCAGGTGTATTCCCTTCAGATATAGGAATGCGGAAGAAGATGGTGATGGCAACTCTGAGAAGATAGTTGAAGTACTAATGATTAACTCCACCAGTGGACCTGGTCTTCTGTTTCCAAAGGTGAGAATTTTGGACATATGCATCTGTAAGTCATTGGAAGTAGATTGTGTAAAGCATTTTTCAGTACATCTTTCTCCTTACGTGGGTTGCAATGTATTAATTTTGCTGATAAGATCATATAAGGCTCATTGTTACCATCAATGGGATTATATATGATTAATGGCCCAATTTATGTAGAGAGACAAAAATTGCATACAGATAAATTGTTCCAATAGCATCGTCTTCTCAACTTTTTGTTTGCCTGCATAGAAGTTAAATGTGCTGGCAGATTTCTATATGGTCTTGGCTTTTTATTGTTGCTTCAAGGTTCATATTTTATCTGACACTGAGTTGTTGGGATGCAGCGAGATAACTTAGTCTCACTGAACTCAATTGGCATACGAGAAAAACTTTATCTCCCTCCTTGTCAACTTCAATTGGGTTTCTGTGTTTTTTCAGATTATCATTATTCTAATTTGGAAAATATGATCAGAACAATGTTTCAAGGTTAATACTTGACATCAAGTTCTACATAGTTGTTTTGCTTTCTCTTGTGTGGAAGCAAGCATTGAGATCCTTTTGGGCAGACATTGACAGATATACATACATATTTGGAAGCTGTTCTTTACTGGTCCCTCTGTTCAACCTAAATGTTGCTTTTGCTATTGTTGCGCATTTGCGTTCTAGTTTCCTCCATTTTTAAAAGGTACTGCCTGTTCATTCTATCACAGACTACCCTCAAATTGGAGCAACTATGCTTATCATGTAGCACTGATTCTAAAAAATTCAATAGTAGTAAAACAAGCCGTTTTAACACTCTGCTTCCTTCTTTGAAACCTTCTTTAGTGCTTTAATTCTTATATATATCGTCTCCTAAGGAACTCTCAGGTTCATATCAGTTTTGCAAACCCTTTGGTCAGAATTACTATGGTAAGGAAACAATAATGATTCTATATCTTATTATTGTGAATGGTACCACGTCTTTTCAACCTTTGACTATCTCGTTCCAGGAACAAGTTCTTCTCACTGGAAGTAGTTGGCTTACATGACTCTTGATTTATTATATTATATCTTAGACATCAGATAGTGCACTCAAGAGTTTGGGAATAAGTTATAAATTTTGATTGGGCATTTTCATTGATTTTTTGGTTTTGCTTTTTCTGGAATACCTCAGTATGCATGGGTGTATAATTATATTATAATTAGCACAGGTCATAAGTGGTGCAATATTATGAGTTGTACCCCAATTATATGATTGAAAAAATCTCAAGTGATAAGATTTCTTTGCTTGTCTCACCTAATTTTGGGAGAAAAGAAAACCTTTCATCTTGTTGATGATTCGTCAGCTGTATTCACGAGGGGTCAAACAAGAGAAAGAAACGAAGTAAACTATTTATAGATATTTGAATATGTTTCCTATCCTAACCATGGTAGTCAATGGCGCGCGCCTTCTCTATGGCGTCACTGCCCAGGCGCGCCATGGAGAAGTCAGCCTGGGTTTTGGCTGGGCTGCCCAGGCCCGTGAGTTAAAACAAAATATTAGATTAATTAACCCTAAATATAAAAAAAATTAGGGTTTATAAAAGGAATTTTAGCAAATTAAGAAGTTTGCATGCATGGGTAACTTTCATTCTTGAGTCTTATTTATTCAGTTTTCTCTTCTTCCTCTTTCAAGGCATCTTCTTTTTAATTCTTCTCTTTTTCTTCCTTCTATAGCATCTGCCGCTGCTGTTCACCGGTATGACTTTTTTTCTAAATTTATAAGTGTAAATTTTTGGTCTAATTATGCCGATTGAATCTTTGAAATTGATGTGATTTTATTAATCTTTGAGTGTTTTAGTTGGTCTGTTAGTGTTTTCTTTTTGGGATGATTAATTACAATATTTTGTTGTATGTTTATGTCTATATTTATTGTAGATTGATAGCATACATTGCCACTATTTATATTTATACATTAATCTAATCAAAATAGTACTAATTATATAAATATATAGATTATTTCTTATATTTGAGCCATCCTTCGAAAAGGCGCGCGCCATGGCTCCAGGAGCCCTTGGCGCAATTGTGTGCCGTGCGCCGTGCGCCACTGACTACTATGATCCTAACTTAGTTCTTAAATTCTGGGCAACAAACAATAACAGCTGCCAGGTACATTGGTCCAGGCTCACATTGAAGTGCAAACTCTTCAGAAGCTACTGAATAATGTTGGGTTAGCCCAATTTGGTTATGTGCTTGGTTATATGTTTGTATTAACTTATACTAATCTAGGTATCCATTATAAATTTGTTTGATGACCCATGAAAATGTTTTTGTTTATTTGATTTTTACATTAGATGATCTATAATGTGGCCGCCGTGTTGATGGCCCTGAAAACAAACTTCAGTTGGCTATCCAGACGTATGCATTTTCTTTTATTGTACAGAAATGACGTATTATTATTGTGTGCTTGTTGAAGTTCAGACTTCCCACATTATTGATGGAAAAGAATGCAAATAATATTTTGCCTCAGTGTCCTGAAACAATGCTTAAATTAGATAGCATCCTCGATGAATCTTCGGATCCTACATTTGTCTATATGGGCTGCAGCCTGGAAGCTTAAAACATAAATGGATTCACATGTTGCTTATGTAATTTTGATTATGATGCTTATATGAGTGCATAATCGAAAATTATTGTCCCTGACACCCCGACTATACATGCTCCTTCTTCCCCTAGGGTGGGTGGGAGAATGATGAAACTGCAGAGGAGGCAGCAGTTAGGGAAGCCATGGAAGAGGCTGGAGTTCGAGGGGATTTAGTGGTAAAACATCTACTTATATCCATTTTTTCTTGGTTATACATTGCTTCGATAACTGTGTCGAGTCTGTCCTGATGCAAGTGACTTTTTGTGCCTTGATCGAACAGCATTCTGCATTCAAATATTAACCACCAAATCCCCGCCCCGCGGGGGGGTTAATCCTTATGTATAGATTTCTGGATTTAAAAACAAGCAAACAGGTGAAAGAATAGCACATTTCCCCAGACACAATTGTCTTATTGATTGACAAATTTCTTGAATTGATCTTATTGTGCCCTAAACACTAGATCACTTTGTTTGCTGTGATGAAAGCCCAAATGATTATCTGGAAGGATAAAAAAAAGTTCTATTATTAGCTAGTCACTGAAAATTCATGTTTAGGTAGATGATTTAAGATATAAAAATTCTAGGGCACTTTCAAAGTTGACTGTTTGAAATAGTCATATATGTTTTCCCATAATAGCCTTAAAAAGTTCTTTCAAGAGTCCTTCAGTCATTTTTGTATTAGTTTAATAATTAAGGAACGAAATGGTCTTCCCAACCAAAACATAAAAAAGAGGTCCAAATTGGTCTTTGTTGTTATGTCATAGCTCCTGGGTTGGATTCTTTGTCCAACAGCTTTTCAATCTCATACCTATCGGTTCCCTCATCATGGAGCTTCACCAATCTAAAAGAACATTTGATTAGTGTAGAAATAATATATCTCGAAGCATATTATCTAAACTGAACATGTCCAAAGAATACAATCCATTTAAATACTTTATCCTACATAGGTCAAAGACTTCTTGGCCCAGTTCGACAATTACTCCACCGGCATAAAGCATCTTCTGTTTAATAGATTATTATACAAGTGGGTAATTTCTTTTATGAGGGACCTCTTTTAGCTTTCTATTTTCTTTTAGTTTCTCTTTTCTTATTTGAAGTGGCTGCTTATTTGGGTGAATGTAGCATATTAGCTTTCACCTTGGAGATTCGTAACCAAAAGAGAGGACTGTGATGATCCAGACCTTTGTAAACATAAGAAGAATGATAGGTTTCATTTGTTGTGTGTTGCTAGTGCTGTCTTCTGGACACGGATAGCATATCATATCTTAAATTCATCATTTGATCCTTCACTTCTTTCTGTACTTTTCAGCATTTCCTTGGATGTTATCCTTTCAAGAGCAAAACGCTCCAGGACGAATACAGCCCAGAAGGTTTGTGTAGAGCCGCTATGTATGCTTTGCACGTGAAGGAAGAGCTCGATTCGTGGCCTGAAAAAAGCCGCCGGGAGAGAAGTTGGCTAACAGTTCCTGAAGCCATCGAAAGTTGCAGACATGCATGGATGCGGGATGCTCTTGAAAAAGGTTTCTCAAATTGGTATGCTGATGGTATGATCCCCACATTGCAAAGAAAGGGTTTCCCCAATTCGTCATCCAATCAGCATTGAAATTCTTTATAGAACCTCTAGCTTATATGGTACCATGTCAAGATGATTCTATGACTTGTTTGATTTAGTCCTTACATTTCCTTTGGAGGACTAGGAAGTGAGTAAGATGCAAATAGTGGTGGTGTTATTAGGTGCTTAAAATGTTGTTTCGTGACACCTTTCTGGGTTCTTTAAGCTTTTGTCTCTTGCTCTGTCTCAAAAGAGAAGGAAGAAGAACCAGAGGCGCAATCTTGCAAAACAAAAATGTATTGCAAAGGAAATCAAGAAGGGTGAAAAATTTGCCTTTCTTCATCACATCATTTTTGACAATTTCATGTGGACTTGGATTAATACATTGGTAGTGAGTAGGTTCTAAAGTTCGTTATTTTCTTGAATTATGAAATATTGTACATAAGTGTCAATATTGTGTAAAATTAATCAGTACAACAACTTTAGTTGACTACAAAACCTTAAAAAGTGGATCTTTGGGACCAAAAGTGATATTTTACCGTTGACCAACATGGACCATACCAGCTGACTAACGGCACGTGATGTGTCACGTGCCGTTTCCGTCAGTTTTTAACGGTGTGGGACTAAAAGTGTTAAAAAATTAGGGTTTTTGGACTACAAGTGTTGAGCACCTAAAGTGCGAGATCAAAAGTGAGAATGGCCCTATTTAGTGGGACCAAAAGTGAAATTTTTTGCCCTACGAAATGTTAAGACTGTAAGATCACTCATTATAGTAATGACTTCATCATGGTGTATACACAATATTCTCTGGAAGCAATGGTTAACAATTGGAGAAGCAGATCTGGGAGCTGCATCTTATTGTGCTTGTACAAGTAAAATAATTAACCAAAAACACGCCTCCTAAACGTCTCATTCAACAAGCAAGAAATGAACATTTCAAGTCAGAATTAACCAAAAAATTTGCATTCCTTGTGGTTCTTACAGTCCAAACATCATTTTCAACTGCGTACCGAGAAAATAACAAAATAACTAATGATACCTAGAACACATTGAGAAACAATAGAATGTGAGATCTAAACAAATACTCAACAGTTTCTGCAGTGATAAAGAACTCTTACCTTCCTATCCATCAGCCATACAAAATTCTTGAGGTAATGGAAGGCTACAAGCAGCCCACCAGCCACCATTTTTCATTTTTTACACAATATACAGATGTGATAAGATGACACTACTGATAGGTTCAAACTAATGTTCATGCTTAACACGTGCCTTTAATATTCCAGGAAGCGGGGGGGATGTCGGAGGTCTACCTGAAATGCTTGACCTTGAAGGATGAGGTATTTGAGGTTGGTACACATTGGCCATGCTGGAGCTCTCCCCTGCATTCTTAGCAGGGTTGTTCGCCACACCATCAATTTGTGGTTTTTCACAAAATTTCATTGCCTTGAATCGTGTAGCTCAAAAGGAGTGCTGCAAATGAGACAAAATAAATTGATCGTGTTAGAAAAAAACAAAAGAAACTTGTTCCAATGCTGATACTTTCTTTCTGATATCACATACTCAGTTGGTGAAGTACACTTAATTAGTACACTTGGATCATTCCCTTACCTATTGAAATCAAAATGCACCAGCTGCATATCTTCTGATATTTCCACCTCTACTGTGGCATGAGGACGAGTCTACAGTATCAAAGACACATCAATGAGAAGAGTATGAGGATTAATTTCATAAGCATATATAGAGGAAGTGCAAACACCAATCATCATAAAGTTTTCAAAAGAACACGAACACAATAATGAACTTAGTACAGACTCCTAGCATAGTTTCCTGAAAAGATTCCCCACTACAAGCACTAAATTGCAGCTAGGTCAAGCTTAGGTCTCAAAATGCTAGAACAACATTTAAAATTTAAATCAACAAGATCAAATAATTCCTTTTTTTTCCTTGGACATCAACTTGAATTTAATTCCTCTTAACCTAATAGGAAAGGATCAGGGTTATTGTTCAAGCCATGCCCTTATAAATAACACTAATAACTGATTGATCTTTATGATTTTGTTTGTTCATTTATCAACTATATGGTCTTAGTCGAATACGTGCTCATAAAGATGACAAGACATAGCAATATCTGTTAGTTTGTTCACGTAGATGATAAGTATAATACAGCAATGTAATTTCATGTCGTGGAAATCTTAGTCCTTATATAAATTGGGAAGCTTCCATGCTTTCAAACGTCAAATCTCAACTTGGTTCTATTTTCTTGTTTTGTTAGTCAAGGGAACTCTTTTGTAACCTGTAAATCACGTACTCATACACTTTATCATGTGTGATCATGGTTTTGATTCATATTTCAAACCCCATACTGACAATTGTCACACTTACCAAGAGAGGAGCTGATCATGAATGTAAAAGTTCTATTTTGCAGCAAGAAGCAAAGGGTAGAAGGAGATTCATACATGTAAAAAGCATTAACTTTGGCAGCTCTTATTTGAAAATATTGCGAGAAGTGTACCTGAACCAAAATAAAAGGCAATGCAACTCCACCACTTGGGGCATTTCCTGAGCCATATAGTTGCTCGTTGCGCTTTATGAGGTTTTGGAGACCGACGTACTGCAGCAAAACATACGGCAGAAAGGTTAATCTGTTAGCTGAGTTACTATGACTGATAAACCTAGTTAGGAGCACATTGGGGGACCAACTTCCTGCCAAAATCAGAAATGCAGAATGTCCTCTCAAGAGTTCTTACTTGTTCTTCCAGCTCTTCCAGATAAGCTGCTTTCTTTTCAATGCGACTTTGAAGTCCAAGGCGTTCAGTCTGCAATCATTATATATATATATATATAAACCAAGACTGAATTAAGTAATGTAGGTCACCAACATTGACACATCAAGATACTTTCTATGTGATAGAAATAAAAATATATGAAGAAAGAAGAAACCATAGTAAAAGGGAGGTACAGAAATCTAACCTTTAGTTCTTCAATGTCATTCACACTAGTCCGAGGTAGACCCTTCCACTGTATTTCCTTCTTATCTTTAGAAATTATATCCATTGCCATTAGCACGTTCAGGGCATCATATACCCTCCGACGTATATTTTTCTCATCATATTGTTGCTGTCATATAAATTTGACAATCAAAATTATTGCTCGAATGCTAGGTTTCACAACTACTAACCATGCATTAGTATGATAACTGAAACTGCAATGAACCTGGTCTGGAGATGCAAGACTATTGTTAGGATCAGCAAATTCAGCAACAAGTTCATCAGCCACCTGGAAAGACATAATACATGTCAGATTTTAAATGATAGGTGTTAATTAGTGAAACTGGTACTAATAATGACTCCACTCCAATTATACAATACGGGGCACTGGAATTGGTACTAGGATGAGAAATGCGAAAGTAGTCAAGTGTCAAATGACTCAATTGTTCATGATATGTCACAGAATGGATGCATCATCTACATACAGGGAATGACCAAAAACTTCCACAATCCCTTCAATCCCCTTCCCCGCAACAACATACAAAAAGGAAAAGAAGGATAATGAAGCACGCACCATGTTTCAGGCAAACAGGAAAATAAAAGATGGTACTTCACAAAAAAGAATAAATAAATAAATAAGAAAAATGAAGTGACACAACATTATACTTTGGCAATCTAACCTCATTATATGTAGTTCTTCCTTTGCTTTCCACTTTCTCGCACACTATCCAGAAGAAGAAGAAAAAGTTAATCACTAAGTAACTAATCTAAAGGCACTACACTCGAGAGAAAAAAATTGCTTTTGTATCCTCGAACATCTAACCAAACTGAGTAATAGGCCTCTGGAGTTTAGAAAATTAAGCTAACCTTCCCCAGAGTTCAAGAGTACCCTACTAGAGAGTCCTTTTCTAAAGACCACGCATTCAAGATGTAACAATTTTTCTATACGGAGCTGCACAGAAACCATTTACAATATTTATACTAAATTACACAGTTCCTGCAACCCAATTTGCCAACAAAACACTGGCTACACCCCCATGTTAACTTTTCTTCATCTAATTTTTGTGCTCAAGAAAAGAAGAGGTTATCTGTGTCTCCTAATATAATTCAGGTTACAAAGACATCTCAAGAGAGGTCTGCTTAGAGATTTGATCAAATCTCAGCATATAATTAGCCTAGAGACTATCTCAAGAGCTTATACCTTAAACAGAAAATTGCTAAGACTTTCTTCTCAGAAAAGAACCAAAACAAGGAGAGATAAGAAACAAAAACCTTTCATGCTAAACTGACGAAGACCTCGACCACTCTTATCACCTCCAACTGCACGCTGGCCTCTCTTCTTCTTCCTGTTTCTGTTTAGATTATTATAAATCTATAATCAATTCAATTGCAGAGGAAGATGAAGAAACTTTCCATAGACAAGATTATACTTTGCACTCAGAACCTGTATCATTAAAAATAAAAGATGCACATGCATTACAATTACTTTTAGCTATCAAAGTATGAAGTTGTTGGTCGAACGAGACGTCTACTGACTACCAATGTCAACCATAAAATATCATAGCTCCTTTTAACATAATTTAGATGTTACAAATTAAATTATTGATGAAGTCATAGTAATACCACAACTCAACCAAGTGCACCTTCAACATACCAATAAGTCGGTTTAACAATGTATTATTCATATTACATGGAATTCACAACATGAACCTCCATTCATCTATACCTTGGAAATTATCTCTGTTAACCCTGAAATTGTTCTTTGTTAACCCATGATCTATAATATCAAGTTCCAATTTCCTCAGCTGTCATTGTTCACCTATATCCATCAGGTTTTAACAATGTCTTCCTTTTACTATGACTTGAACTTTAACAACTCGATCACATGAAGCCATCGGACTTAACAATCCCATCAAAAATCCAATGCGACCAACATAATTCAAGTGATTCTACAACCCATGATATTCTCTGTGGAACTTCAGTGATCAACAAATAGAACAAAACAAAAGTATTGATAGGAAAGAATCAGAAGGCTCACCCAGCAGTCCCTTGTGATCCTGCATCATCCCCGTGGATATCAAGATTGTTCAACCGGAGGAATGTGCTGTCACTGGCTGTAGCTGCCATTGCAGCCTCACTCCGACTGGAAGGGGATCCCACACTACCACTTGTCGACATAGATTGACCAGAAACAGTGGTACCCCATGACCTGGTGGCTCCTCCTCCACCTCCACTACCACCACTTTTAGAAATTGTTGATGGGTTCTTATCCCTATCTGCTTGATTACTATTATTATTACTACTATGATTCACCATTTCCTCGTAAAACCATAAAACTTTAAGAGAGACCCAAAAACAACTCACAAGTTCAGAGAATTGCAGCAATATCTGTGAAAACTAAAATCTTGTGAATTCAAGATAACCTAGACCAGGATTGAGCAAAATAAACTCTGGGTTTCAAAAGGAGTACTCTATAAGCACAGGATTTGCCAAAAGAATCACAAAAAGGGGAAACCTTGCAGATTCTAATAGATACCCAGTAAAAATATGGAGCAGGATGAGTGACCCAATACACAAATTCCCATCAAAAAAAGATTTCACCCCCACACCACACCAAGAACTCAACACAAACGAATATCATGAAAAATCCCAGGTCAAACCAATCCCAAAAGAAGAAAATTCTATAGTAGAAAATTCAGATTGCCCGGAGTAAAAAACCAGAAATTAATGGGATTCACAAATTACATTTGCGAAAACTGTAACTAGTATAGCAACCACAAGGGCATATGAGCTTTCAATACAGTATTCCAATGCTATTAACGATAATTTCCCTTTAATTAATCTTAAAAAAAAAAAAAACCCAGATTAAAAAAAAAAAAAAGGCTTGTAATGCTCAGTTTCTTGTATTAATGGCAAAGCGAACGGAGAGGGAAAAGATGGGTCAACGGCGTTTAGGAGAAACCTGCAAATAGAGTGCGGTAAGAAACTGTGTTGAGAGAAGTATCAGAAAGGAGGGAAACAAAACACCCCCAATTCTCAAGAAGGGGTTTTGATTGGTTGATTAAAGTGACTATTATGGCCAAAAATTGCAATAATCTTTTGTTCTTTGTATGGTATGTGAGAAAATTCAAGTCAACCTTTTATAATAAATCTTATTATTATGATAATCCATATTTTTATATATAATATAATAAATATTTAAAAGAATAATTCTTTTATTTATTTGTAAGTTTATCTTTTTCATATTCAGCACATGCTATATGTAACATATTATTCACAATTTGATGTTGAAATATTTGTCATGCTTGATATAAATTATTTAATTTTTAATTGCGTATATAGATAATATATTGTATTTTATTCAAAAAATAATAATTATGAACAGTCAAAAAATGTTGATGATTTTTTTGAAAAATATAAATTAGTCCACATTTCAATTCCAAATTATGGTCTAAAGTAAATTTTTTGTTTTGGGTCAACTTACCTTTTCAAGTTTGAGAAATTTGCACTTTACCATATATGATCGACTTTTTGCTAATTGTTTTGCTGAAAAAATATCAAATGTTGTGCATGTATGAAAAATATCACATCACATAATCCTTAAATATCACATGTGCATTGTATGTGATCTTTTTTTATCAGAAAACTTAGTAAAAAAATAGTTATAAGTAGCAAATTACAAAATTTCATAAAGTGGAGATGGTAAGTTGACATACAAAAAACAGTTTAGATACCAAAGTATAAAAACGATCATAATTTGGATGGCAACTACTTGCCTCGCAGGGATTGGAAATGTTAATCGTAGCATTGCCGCTTTCTTATTTCCTTTTAGACTTTTGTAAAGCAATGGCCGCTGTCTCGTTGCCTTTGCGTCCCATTAAAGGGTTCGATCCCAGGATCATTTGGATTCCCGCATATGCCTCCCACTGTCGCCTTTATCCCAATTGGGTGGTTTTTCGTTTACAATCCTTACTTTCCTAGGGATCTTACAAAGGTGATCTCGACCATCACTTAAGGCCATTGTTTTATGAATATAAATAAAGATGACATTGGATCATCTTATACTAGATACGGTGGTACGCAACGCATGCGCACATAATTTTTAGTAATACCTTTTATTTTATTTAAACTCATAATTTGTTCCTTTATATTGAAAATTTGTCATTGTCTTACAACCTAACATACAAAAACTGTCTGGTCACTATTTTTAATGCATTAAAAATTGACACTTTTTACAATATATGTTATATATCGATAATGATTATTATAATACATGCAGAACAAATACTAACATGTTATTTCAATTTCAGTTAACAATAAGCTTAAACAAAATATTTTTGAATACATGTTATTGCATGGAATTAAATTTTCTAAAGGAACTTGATTGAGTGATTAATGCAACATGAGTTAGAAGTCGAAGGGTATTTTTTATATTAAAATAATTTGGTGTAGTGTTATCAAAACTACAGCTTTGAGCGGGATAAATGCATTTTTGGTCCTCAAATATAGTCACTAATGTGATTTTAATCCTCAAACAATTTAAGATTATAATTTTGATCCTCAAACTTTAACTTTTTTGTCACTTTTAGTCCTTCCATTATGAATAGATTAAGACATGATGAGTGGCATTATTGGATACTTTCTGAACTAATTTTGCAATGAAGTTATATAATCATTTGACAGATCTTTCCACAAAAGAGGTTGCACCAAACATGACAAGACAAAATATTAAACAAGTGATTCCAGCTCATGTTAGTGCATCTTGTCAATTTACGTTTCTATCCCTGCTCGTCTCAAATATTATTTTGAGTAATAAAATGAAATTCTATATAAATGGAAGATTATTTATTAAGAAAAATCATGTAAATTTTTTGTTTCTTGATATATTTTTTTTTTCTTTTCGTAATTTGTGGCTCTTCTTATGATCAGAGTGTTCTTTTTTTCTTGGATTTAAATGTAAAATGGGAGTTGGGGCAAAAAGGACAAAATGGTAATTGTCATGGGAGAAGCTTTTGATGTGTCAGCTTTCGTGGTAGGCGGCGGCGGAGAAAAGGAAAGATACTATGAGGGTAAAATAGACTTTGTCCCGGAATTATTTGTTACGTGATATTTACTTTTTTAATTAATAAATATAATATTTATTTTTTGATTGGATAAAAATATTCTTTCTATTTTGAATAATTATATTATTTTAAATATTAAATTATTTTTTAATTAATATTTTTAATAAGTGAAGAATCTCCATTAAAAGTGGAGTATAAAATAATATATATAGTAGATACACAATAAATAAAATATAACGAACAATTTACATATGCTTTTTAAAAGAAATTGATATATATATGTTTAGTCAAAAGTTAAATATTTTCCGAAAAATGAATAAATATATTTTATCATATTTTTAAAGAAAATATGTTAAAAATTTGATCTTTAATTATTATTTTTATCTAAAAGAATAAATAGTTAATAACTCAATTTTATCACCAAATTAATAAAATCTTTTCATAAATTTTTTTTGTGTATTTATTTACTCATTTATTAGTTAACTTTGAGTTTGCAAAAAAAATAATGTTTGAACTTTTTAACTCACTAATTATATTTTACTTTATTACAAATAAAAAATATTTTTAATTAAATTTAAAAAATTATTAAAGAAAAGAAATTTTTTAAACTATATATATAATAAGTGCAATATTGTAAAAAATTCTCGAGGTGATAATTGTTACATGCTAAATAATTTAGAGGGGCAAAGTTTATTTTTACCCTTGCCATTATTGTGGTCAAGCAAATCTCTTAAATAGGCAAAAGCCCCCACAAAATATT
>NC_026149.1:16283069-16290518 GCF_000512975.1 Sesamum indicum
TACGAAGGAAAATTTCTAACAGTTACAAAATAATGTGAAAGGAGCCAACCAATATGAATAAGTTTATGATTGTCGATCTCGATATTAAAATAAAGCAGATCATAGTTAAGAAAATCAAATACACAATCATAAATGTAGGCATCATATTGATGACATAGTGTTAAAAATCATGTTTTCTCATAAATTCAACAAATTTTTTAACATTCAACGTAAATTACTGTTTTTTCATTGTGAGATAAAAAAAGGAAAACTCTTTCTAAATGGTTAAAATGTTTGTTATCTTTTGAATGATTGTCAGAACCAAACCGCTAAAATTTCCAAGATGGAAATTTGAGGATAAATGTGGTGCAGAAACATATAAAAAGCGAAAAATGAGCGGTTTATGATGTTCATATAACAAATATAAAAGGTTAAAATTTTAAAATACCTAAACTTCATGTACTGAAGTGAAATTCTCATAAATGCAGGGGGTTACGCCATAATATTGATTAGTATATAGTACAAGAGTTAGCACACCAAGCAATAGAAAAATGGGGAAAGCTTTGAGAAGTGGAATGCCTGGGATGAGAATGACGCATTTCTTGGAACAATCTGAACGTCATTCTCTCTCTCTCTCTTTCTCTCTCCTCTCCTCCCCTCCCATAAGCACATTATTATAAACAAATGCTGAAATGGTTAAACAAATAAGCTTAAAACCTCAACTGGGTCCCTTGGTTTTGGTGCTGAAACAGAGTACTCTTGATTGGGGGGAACTTTCTAGATGAAATCATAATATAAGATTATTGCACCTCTAATGGGTCATTAATTGACTACTTAAAAGTCAAAAAGATCCAATCTTTATGTCGTTTACATTCAAAATTCAGGTTTTCTTGAGCTTTTGACTAAATTTCAGCAACTGGGTTTTGCTCGGTGGTTTGAGGAGTCTGATATATTTGTTAGGTCTTGGGTCCTTTTCTTCCCTCCCTTTCCTCAACCATATTCTGGAGGTGTTTGTCAAAAAGATTGTTTTTTGGTAAATGATATCGGTTGGTGTAACGTGTTTGATTTGTATTTGAACTGGGATTTGGAGTGTTTTTCTTTGTGTTATCTGAAGGTTTGATCTTTGCCGACGTTGACTTCATAGTTTATGAAGTTTCTGGGGAAAACGATTTCATTTTAGAATTTTTTTTCTTTGTTCCTTTGGCCCTTTGGGTGTGTGTGTGTCTAAACTTTTCCGGGTTTGGAAATATTGAGGTGGTGCTGTGGTGATGGTGGTTCATGGGTAGTAGAACAGCTAAAATTGGTGCTGATGATAATAGAAGAGTGACTTCTGGAATGCCAAGCTTCATTTCTCAGATACCGGTTTCCAATCCCATGTAATTTTCTCTGTCTTTGGTGATTGTCTGAAGTTGATTAAGAACTTTGAGTCCTTTCTCAATATTTCCTTGGTATTACGGTATTTTTTTAAAATTCTTCTTAAGTTAAAACGTAACGTTTTATCTTTTTCTCTACTGAGTGCAGTATTAGTTTTAGGTTTGTAGGAAGGTAGGTGAATATGCCATGTCTTACATGTCATCTTCAGCGTTAAAGACAAATTTTACGATATCTGTTTCACATAAGTTTTTGTGCTACTGTAGTGAAATAGTGCCATGAAAGTCACTACGGTGTTGGGTCAGACAAAGAAATAAGTAGGTACTAAAGGGTTGAATGCATTTAAGTGGAAAGTGATAATCAGGAAAGCTAAAAGGTTCTACTTCTATTACTTGTTTGTTATTAATGATATAATCGGTTAATGTAAGTTAAATATGCCAAAAATAAAGTACATGCTGGTTATTCACTCCCACCAAGTATCTGTTCGATGTAGTATTGGTGTACTGCTTCTTGGATTACTGGTCAATGAATACATTGCCGTTCAATTGATCTTTCGGTTATTTGTTTGCTTCTGCTAGAAGCAGTGCTTGCCCTTGCTTGACTGAGTAATATTCTTATAATTGGCCATTTCTCCTTTCACTTGTACTTATCTACCCTTTAAGACCCTATTGTGGTTGTGAGTTTCTTCTGTAGTACAGAGAATGTGCTAGTCCAAAAAATCTACAGTTTTGTTGGTAAGATGAATAAATAAGTCCGGACTGGCGGGATGTTGACATGGTTTAGTTAGGAAATATCCGAGTTTGTTCTTACTTTATCAGCTCTCAGGTGTGCTAATTTGATCTGTTTGCCAAATTCTTAAAACAAAATTTCCCCGAAGTATGTTGTATTATATATCGAAAGGATTTGTTGAGGATTATTTATATGACTCTGTAATTGAAGTTGGCCTAAGTTCTTTAAATTATCCAAGTACAAGTTAAAAGTTTGAATATGGACTTTATAATAAGCATGTTTATCCAAACTGGTCTCGTCATTCAAATGAGCTGCCAAATTGCATGGAAAACGATTCTTGTTCTAGATTTATAATTTGTTTGAAAGTTTTGCTGACTGATATTAGCACTTGGTGCTAACTTGAAGTTCATACCGAGCTTTGTTCACAGTATGGGGCTGATGATACAACTTCGTGGGGCTGTAGATATTGTTTTGATTCTTACGGAAAAGAATAGAATTAACATCCTGATTGATTTCAGCAGAATCTGATTTGAATATCGGATAGGCATTTTACATGACAGATAGAGTTCTTTGTATGCTTTTTCCCTGTAACTTTGAAGTTTACATGATTATGCATTGTATTCCTAAGTTTGGAGAATATCCCGAAAAGTAAATAAGACTATGCCTTCCCTGCAAAACTAATTGTGGTGACATTCTTTTTCCTTCTTGAGTTGGTAAATGGTATCACCTAGATTAGTATTTTCATTTAATAGCTAATTGTTAGTGTGACTTGAAAATTGCAGGAGTAAAGAAGTAAATGCAACGCAATCATCTAGGATTTCTGATTTTGGGGTCCTGGAGCAGTATCTCGGATTTCGGGTGGGAGATGCTGCTAATGTCAGTCGAAGTAAGTTTCTAGGTCTTAATTCTGTTTGTGATTAATTGTTTTCATTGTATGCTTGGTATTATGTCCATCAAACTCAAGCTTCATCAAGTTGCAAATTAAATTTTGAGGGACTTTGTTATCTGAGCTTTTCAAGATTTCCACACTCTAGGTATGCTGCCTTCCCGATTACATGAAATTGACTAAGCTTTTGTTCTATCTCTTGAAGTTCTAGATTCTCTCAGATTTAGTGGCAGTTAGCTGTTGTGTTTAGGATAATGAACATATAATATCAGACAGAAGTACTGAACAAGCCAAACTCACCTCTAATTGAAACACAGAAATACAATATGTTTTACATCTATGGTGGAGAAGTCGAAGCTTCTCAGGAAATAATGCTTGGGTTGAACAGTGAGTTTTATGAATTCTATTCTGCCTGTGCAGTCTGACCTATTATTAACATTTGTTGGTGTACAATGAGTAAAAATGCCTGCATTTTCCTTTTCAAACTGATATTCCATTATGTTCAGTAGCTCCTATTTCTTTTGGTACAATACCAAATCTCTATAAACAAGTTTGTTTAATGCAGACCCAGTGTTTGCTCCAACTGTGAATAGTCAAACAATGAGCACAGATCTCCAGTCTGGTGTATTCAATAAGGTAACTTTCACCTCTTTCAGCCATTTGTATCTGTGTTTCACTTTAGAAGATCCGGGATTGCTTGCATAGTTTTACATCTAACATCCATTGAATCTGCAGTCTCTTGCTGCAACCAATGGCAATATTTCTGCGGCTTTCTTGGGGTCCCAAGCAGTACAATTGCAAAAAGGATCTGATCTGAATGTTGTAATGGCAACTGGTGCTCAACATGAGAATTGGGGAGAGTCTAACATGGCAGATTCCAGTTCCCGTACAGATACTTCAACAGATGTGGACCCTGAAGACAAGAATCAAATGGTGATTGGTCTTTAAGCCCGTTCTCTGGTTGTGTAGGAATTTTTTTTAATTTTCTTTTTTCCCCATAGCTTGAACCCTATTTTAGGTCCTCCATCTTAGAAATTGAACCATGTCAATTTAGCTTATTCCACTCAGGAAGTATTCCAAGAAAGTCGCTAGCAAATAAAATTTATTGGTTTGTGTACGAATAAATTTCCTTCTGTTTCATTTATGCTTAGATGTTTTTGGGCTCCTTGTGCAGAACGAAATGGGTCAGTCTGCTGCTGTTACCGTCTCCGATTCAAGTGATAAATCAAAAGAAAAAACTCTAGATCAGAAGGTTACACCTTTTTACTAGTTGGTAATTCACTAAGTTCACATGCGGCTTTTTTATCCCTTTTTTATGATATGATTGTCAGACACTGCGGAGGCTTGCCCAAAATCGTGAAGCTGCTAGGAAAAGCAGACTGAGGAAGAAAGTAGGTTTTGGAGTTGATATTTAAGTTCTATATCTTTCTTGTTTGGTCTGCTAAGAAATGGTGGTGGTGTATTTATGGTAAGATAATTCTTAAACCGGCTTTGCACCGACTTTCCAGGCTTATGTCCAGCAGCTGGAGAATAGCCGTCTGAAGCTAACTCAGCTAGAGCAGGAACTGCAGCGGGCACGTCAGCAGGGAATATTCATTTCAAGCATTGGAGACCAATCTAATGCGGGGAGTGGCAATGGTGTGATATCTTTTAGGGCCTGCGCGTCATTGTTTAGTTGTATTAACTGATTAAAACTACGATGCATGTGATTCTGTTTTCTGATTTAAACTTTGATTCTTGAGCTATAATCAGATGGTGGACTCTTCTTTCCTCTTTTCTTTTTGTTGGGTGTGGGCTTGTTTAATACCCTGAATACCACTTGGGGAAAATAAAAAGGTTATCTTCATTTATTCAATTATATAAATGTCTTATTGTTACAGGGGCATTGGCTTTTGATGCGGAATATGCAAGGTGGATGGAAGAACAGAACAAAAGGATAAATGAGCTGAGAACAGCAGTGAATTCACATGCAAGCGACACAGAACTCCGCACTGTTGTGGATAACGTCACAACACAATTTAACGACATATTCAGGTTGAAGGGTAATGCAGCCAAGGCTGATGTATTTCACATCTTATCGGGAATGTGGAAAACACCAGCAGAAAGGTGTTTTATGTGGATTGGTGGTTTCCGTCCATCTGAACTTCTCAAGGTGTGTCCCCTTCAGTACAGGTCGCTCTATTCTATCAGTTTGGTTCTATTTATTCTGTTCCGAGCAAAGATAGTAGTTATTTATTTCTTATCTCTCTCTCTTACTGGAATTTTGAGGGCTTTGCAGCTTCTTGTGAACCAACTGGAGCCTCTAACGGAGCAGCAGATGACAGCAATTTACAATTTGCAGCAATCATCACATCAAGCAGAAGATGCCCTTTCGCAAGGTATGGAAGCATTACAGCACTCTCTAGCTGAGACAATAGCCAACGGTTCTTCAGGACCTGAAAGCTCGTCGGGAAATGTTGCTAATTATATGGGTCAGATGGCAATGGCCATGGGGAAGTTGGGAACTCTTGAAGGTTTTCTGCGGCAGGTAATTGGTTGTCTTCATATAGTTATTGTTGCTTTTCTTTTGCTCTTACAGGTTGTGTTGTTCTTTTTCTATCTCAGCTAGTATACAGTAAGGGATAATTATAATGACTACCTCTGAGATTTAGCCATATTACAAAAATTCTATTGGTTTTGAAAAATTAAACCTTGCAGTCACCTTCCTGTTTTACATTACGAATTCCCCCTAAAGAGTTGGATGGCCGGGCAGAACTTGTGTGAGAAGGGATTTGTAATGTAAATATGAATGCACGGGTATTAGCAAAATTTATCAAAGATACGGACCACAAAGTGAAACCTTCTCACATCAAACTGTCTCAACATATACAAGAAAGCAGTGGTAGAATGAGTTTGCAAGACTGAAATTTCTTCTTGGGCAATGACAGGCTGACAACTTGCGGCAGCAGACGCTACAGCAGATGCATCGTACACTGACAACTAGACAATCAGCCCGTGCACTTCTCTTGATAAATGAATATTTTTCAAGGCTTCGAGCTCTCAGTTCTCTCTGGCTTGCAAGGCCACGAGAATGACTTGTTATCCGCTTGGCTCAGATGTACCCGGACCGGCACTAACGACTGAAAGGCCGCGAGAATGACTTGTTATCCGCTTGGCTCAGATGTATCCAGACCGGCACTAACGAGTGAAAACTGCTCCTGGAATGTAAGCCCACTAAGTAGGCCAGAACGAAGCTGGCAGCCATGGCCGACACTGATGTATGACTCTGGTTGTGAGAGTATAGCTTCCCTCGCCGTATACTGATTCTGGCACCGACTAAAATAGGAATCGATAATATGCATGCTCTTGATTTTATAGACAGGACGTAGGAAGGAAAGATAGATATGTGTAGAGGAAAGATGACTGGGATTTGAATGTTCTGCTGTAATATATGTATCCCTCGTGTGCTAGAGGTTTCTTCTAGTTTCTGGGAATCCCATGATTGTATTGTGAGAAACAGAACTATGCCATGAAAACTGAGAAGAAGTTTTGTGGGTTGATGTATGTCTTGTCTTCCTTGGTTTAATCTGGGAAAGTTTGTAATAAGCTGACTTTGATGGTAGTGGAATCTTTCCGTTCAAACGATCGATGATTGGTCTGAATCTTTTGTCTGTATTTTCTTCACATGAACATTTTTGTCTGTATTTTGTTCATATGAACATGAGCCAAGGCCTGAACATTTTATCTTTTGCAGAGCAGAGGGCAGCACGATCCCGTACGTAGATAAGTGGTTTGAGATATAGTGATCTACTTAAAAAAAAAGTTGATTTCAGGAAACGTAATTAGAACAATCCAAATCCAGAACTAATAATTTCGTTAGTAAATTAACAGATATAGAACTTATTACAAACTTTGTCCATAGTAAACTGGCGGCCCCTAAAAATCAAACCAATGACTTCATTATTTAATTAACAAGTAAAACATACTTCCAAACTTTGTCCGAACCAAGAAGATGCCTCTAAAATTATTAATTCAACATTCTTTTAGTGTGGATATTTTATAGGGGGTAAAAAACATTTACACTCCTTGATATTAAACCAAATTACAAAAACATTCCCTACCTTTTGTAGAATAATAACTATACCCCCGAACAATGTTAGTATAATATTTTTCAAGAGTATTCGTATAAATTTTGCCTTTAAATAGAGAATTGACATATAATTATAGCTATACCCTCATAGAATGTAGCTGTAATTTTATAGAAGGCAATAGAGTATGCTTATTTTTAGCTAACCTCAAGAACTGTCAATGTTTTCACCTCTGACAGTGCAAGTACACTATCAATACCTAAAAATAAAAACAAACAAAAAGGAGAGGAGAGAAGGACAAAAGGATGACATTTTTTCAGTGTAAAGTAATAGCACTAGTCCGATACACAGCCTCCCAGAGAAAGGCAAGATTTTGGAGTGCAACAATATAATAATACCATAGATAAATTGTAACCA
>NC_026149.1:16290591-16303190 GCF_000512975.1 Sesamum indicum
TACCTAGCTACCTTAGATTGCACTCAAGCACAGATCCAAGTGACCCCAGAACCATTCAGTTCCCTTTATTCCAGCAACTCAGCCACTGCCGACTTTCTAAATGCATCTGCTCGATCCAAAAGATCATTCATCGCTTTATTTGGAATGACGCTGTCTGCCTTCATTCTCTCCCTGAACCCATAAGCTGGGGCTTTGGCATTTATGTAGGCAGCGAGAAGTGCTTGGTATGGCCGCACCCGTGAGACATATCCTGCGTCTCTCATCCTAAGGAATATCTTCTCAGCATTGTGTATATCCCCTCTCTTTGCATATTGATCCAAGATTACAAAATAGGAATTAAAAAGTGGTTTCCCACGTTTTTGTTTAAGAGCCTTGTCGAGTATAGAATCTGCTTTTTCCACTTCCCCAGCCCCGACGTAAAGCTTCACAAGTGCATCCCAAGTCAATGGCCCGACAGTGCTACTACTCTCTGCCAGTCGCTTAACGAGATCCTTCCCTTTGGCTAACATTTTGTGATTTGCATATACGTTTAGTAGAAGAGCAAAATGCTTTGAGGAGGGCCTCTTCACTTTTTTCACCATTTTATCAAAAGCTGCCTCGGCTTCTTCAATTCTCTTAAGTTTGCCCCAAGCTCCAATAGCAGCCATGCACTCTTCCATGAATGGATTAGATTCACATACTTTCCAGATTCTCTCAACTTCATCATCCCTTCCGAGGGAAGCATATATGGGAAGCAGCACTCGACACACCCATCGATTTTTTGTTATATCGTCTCCTTCCATTTCTTTCAAAATTGCCTCAGCTTTATCTTTTAGCCCCGCAGCAGTGTAGTGCCGAGCCAAGCTTGCCTGAATTTGAATATTAGGTTCGACCCCTTCAGACTTCATTGTCTCAACAATTTGTTCCATGCCACCAATGTCGTTAGACTGCCCTTTAACATCAATCAAAATCTGGTAAGTAAAAATGGATGGCTTGATATTCTCTTTCTCCATTAGCAACAAAACATCAGCAATTTTCTTCTTGTCGGTCCTCTTGTAGAGAAGCAGCAACTGGTTGCAAGAAAAGCACGTCACAGGGAATAAACTCTTCATTTTATTGAAGACCTCCTCAGATTTCCTCACATTGGTGGCAGAGACACAATTTGCCAATAGGGTACGATAGACTATTTCACCTCTACAAGATTCAGGAATCTTCTGAATGTACTCCTCTGCCTTAAAGATACCACGCACTTTGGAAATTAGGTCCACACGAGAAGCATAATAAGTCTCATGAAACTCAATGTGCTTTGTCGACTCCAACCATTCTGACAACTGAAAAACATTAAGTTAAAAAGTGAGCGCCCGTACGAATCACCTAGATCCGATGACAATGCAGGCACTGAACAACCAGCAAAAGTTAAGATAACTAATATGACATCTATGCAAAAAGAAGCTTATGAACTTGGCGTTGAAAGCAAGCTAACTATTTACTTATCGCCTCATCTCCCCGAGGAAAGCAGAGCATTCAAATCTTTTTTTGTCTTTCGTCGAATTAGGCTGGTCAGTATTGAGAGATCGACGAAACACTTCATGTAGTGAGGGTAATTGCAATATAATGCAAAGCATGTCAAGTTAACAAACTTCCAAATGAAGCAAGAAATAAATTATCACAACAATGATAAATACTTCCAGACTTCAATAGAAGATGGGAAAGGTGGAAACATCTTAGTCTGAGAACTCAGTCATTTGGAAACTGAATAATCTGACTGCCTTCATAGTAGCTGCTCCAGAAGACGGGAAACCAAATGGATTTGATTCTAACAAAGACAGCACATAGCTCACATGCCCCTACAGAGGCTTTTGATTGACTACACAGTAACAGCTTCTCTTCCTCATTTTCTTATACATAAGAGGCCTAAAGTCCAACACAATCATTCTTGCGGTTTGTTGGGTCTAAAGTACACAAAGATAGCAAAAATCCTAGATGAGATTATGAAGTGAAATTGACTTGATATACAAAAGAATTAGTCTACATACCTGCAAGGCCTTAACGAACATGCGCCGCTTCCGTAGATGAAGCATAGTTAATGATACTTCTGTTTGGGTCACTTCATTTCCTTCTTCAACCCATTTATCCAAAGCCTTGCTGACCGATGAAAGGGGGGCAGCAAGTATAGCCTTAGTCAATGCTGAAATAGCTTTACCTTTTGGAGATCTTTTCTCTCCAACATCAGTATCAGTTCCCACCTTCCCCAACTCATTTTGCATATCATCAGCAACACCCTCACCTTCAGAGAGATCTGATTCATCATCGATCTCATCGCCAGAAGCAGCTCCTTGAACCGCATCAAGTGGAGTTTCGAGCTCAGAGAAAGCATCCTCCAAGTCATCATCTCCCTCTCTGCTGCTCTTAGCATCCGCCTGTGAAGAAAAGGTTCGAGCTCCTGCGTATGACTTTGAATAACTAGATGATGTGTTGTAAAATCTTGTCAAATATAAAGATTCATCCAACAATTTTCCTTGAGGTTCAACAACTCCAGCATTGTGATTTTCCAAACAGCTTCTTGCAATCTCTGACTTCATACAGCTGATTCCAATGGTTCCGGAACTTAATCCTCGATTCCTGAAAGAAAAAGAATACATATCACAATTATGACAAGAGGTCAAGAATAGTGAATGCTAAATTTTCAACTACATCCGAGAGAAACAAATATAACAATAACAATAGAAGCAGCCAGAGTCAGTACAGACAATTAAAATATGACAAACGTAAAAAATGCCAAATTATTACGCATAAAAGACCAATTAAAACGGCGAACAGTTCGGCAAATCATGAAAAAATCAACACCGAACGCCTTAAAGAAGTACATTCAGTGCTTACAGCTCTTGCAGTGCATTAAAATCTAAGTGTCATTCTGGACAGCAGGTGAGCATTAAAAGAATAAAAATAAGACAAATAGATGCTTGGGTGCATAAAGTATATTCAGACCGCCCTTTTGAAGCTCAAGACACCTTTTTGCTCCAATTAAAAGTGGGTTTTATAAGGATACCCCCCAGGAAAAAGCCTTTCTAAGTAAAGGAAACACTGCCATTCTCACGAATTTAACAAAAAAGATGGCTAGCTTGAAGAGCTGCACTCAAAAGTGCAATGAAGTAAGGCACCAAGAAGAGTTCAACTGATTTGCAAGAAAATTAAATAGACTGCCAATACCATTTTAAGCTAAACTCCTTTAAGAAACATTCAGAGAACTCCTCAACCAACAGATAATACAAGTAGCATCAAGACAATACGAGATATCTATTCTCCAAATTTTCTTTTCTTTTTTCCTTCTACTTAATTTACACCAAGTAACAATGTCACCAGAACTGACCACTTAAAATCTCACAAAAGCTACAGAACACAAATATACGGAGCATTTTAGCCATAGGCTCCCACACGCACACAAACATGTAATTGCAAGACATACACATATAGAAGATACGAAATGGCACAGCTAATATATTCCCATCCATGAAAATTAAAGGGAACTCAATAAAATCAACTAAGAACAAAAAAAAACCCTAAAACAAAGCATTTCAAGCACATAAATCAGCATTCGGACAAATACTTGTCCGGCGTAAACTGACAGAGGAATGAATTACTTGAGATGAATCGAGGTCCGTCGAAGTGCCCACATGCTGATTATTGAAAGGGTAATTCCTAAATTTTGCTAGCTAATATTAGTAGTAATAGAGATGGGAAGAGTTTGCGAGAGCAAGAGACTGAAAGCTTGGAGAAATGCGAGTGAGAAGGCTTAAAACCCTAAAACCCTTTCGTGGAGTTATAGTCTTAAACATATAAAATTTCCTGAAAGGCCCTAATTTTCAGACTGCCCCCTTAATTTTCAAATAATTACATATAGGTCACCTGAAGTTTGTATTCGCATCACTTCTCTTTTCCTTAAAACAATATTGGTCATTATGATAAGTCGTTTCTGCTTATATATAATAAATATTTTTTATACTTTAAGTTATTTTATAAATAAAATAAAATATAGAACTAACACATCACATTTAAAAAAAATCAACTTAAGGTTATTATCAGCACAACAAAAAAAATCGTACAATAGCATCACAAACGATCTTTTTCGAGTGTAAACTTCATTTCTTTTTATATTAATATAAATATATCAAAATTATATATTTAACTTTACATTTTGAATTTTTAATTGTTATAGAAAATAATTCATTTTATTGAAAGGTTATATTTTATTTTAATATTGTTACATTAATATAATATTATCTGATCAATCGGAGACAAGTATGTCAGTACTTATTGACTCAATTAGTGATTAGGGAGCACTTTTAATTAATTGATTGTGGGTTCGATTATTTTTGTCGATGTAAGAGTTGTATCGATTTTAGGGGGTATGTTCCGATTTGTGGTGGTAATTGGAACAGAAGTTTTCCAAATTCTTTTATTAAAAAAAAGGGATAATTATAATTATTATTTTTGAATTTTGGTGTAATTATACATTAAACTCTTGTGGTTTGAAAAATTATATCTAGTACTTCTGAATTTACATCCATATTACAATTAGGTTTATCTGTTAATCAAAATTAGTGAATTTATTGATATTAGCAAAAATATTGAATGAAAGCTGAAATTTACATTGGATTAATTTTATTATTGACTTATTGCATGTCAAACGAATTTTTTACCTGAATAAACCACCATATCTTCCCACGTGCATTAACCTGTGAAGACATAAAAGGATAATTTGATTATAAAAAAATAATTTTGACGTATAATAAATCAATAATAAGTCAATCATTGATAAATATTCGACGGTCCCCCTGGTTCCGCCACTGGAAATCCAGGTGGTTTGCGTCTTTATTTCTTGCAAGTTGGTTTATTTGCTAGTACAGGTGTACCGTAGCAAGCGTAAATTGAGACACATGCATGATAAATGTCAAAATTTATATGAATGAGATCGATAACTCAATGAAAGCATAACGGATGCTTAGTGTTGAAAAACAGTGTCCAGACAATTCAAGTCATTAGGTCGGAGGAGATTGAATGGACATGCTTGTGTAGTTTAAAAATCTGGAAGCGGAGTTTCAAGAAAGTTAAAGTTAGGGGACAACTCAACATCCTTCATAATGTAAAGCATGAGATCTTTTAGCTAATGGAAAGCCAGATGGTTACTATTCATTGCCAAAATCCACAGGTAGAAAGATCTTCTCTACATCTGACCTCTAGAGGCCATCTCTTAATGCATTAATCTGGAAGGAAAAAAGATGTTAGCCTTGTAGCTAGTACAAGATAGAACTTACATAACAAAGTTGAATATATATACTTCGAGTTCTTCATTTTTGCATGAGAAAACTTAACTCATTCACTCATATGGTGTGAATAGATGAAAATGCAAAGCTTTTCCCAGTCCTTTTTGGACAACCATCTGCAAAGATTGTACCTGCTGATCAGAAATCTACAGCTGATTCGAATCAAAGATTAAAAGTTGGTGTTGTCCTTTCCGGAGGACAGGCTCCTGGTGGGCATAATGTCATATCTGGACTTTTGGTGAGCTCTTTAGTTCTCATCATGATCATAAATTCTTAGTTATGGTCTTGTTTCAAGTTTTCATGATATTATTTTGTTGTCTTTAGATTATTTACAGGACAAGACAAAAGGTAGCACATTGTATGGTTTTCGGGGTGGTCCAGCAGGGATCATGAAATGTAAGTATGTGGTATTGACCACCAACTACATCTATCCTTAAAGGAACCAGGTAAGGATCTCAATCCGTTTTGACAAAAATGAGTTTTCAATGGGTAATTTAATCATGGATGAAGTAGAATGAGTAATATTTCAATGGAAAGAACTCACATGCCCATGAAAGATCAATCTTGAAGTTTTGTCCTCATTATAAGATCACGTTTTCATGAACAAGGCAACATAGGACTTGGTATTCTTCTTACTGTTGTGGGTTTTTTCTATTTGATAATTACTTCGTCCAATGTAGCGAAGCATCTCCATAGCTTTGTACTACTAAAATTTTTACATCATGATATTTGCATCTGATTTATACTCATATCTATGTCGAAGCTTCCTAGAAAGTAGAGCATTTCAGTATTTCACCAATTTTTTCTTAGATTTGAATCTTATTTATGTGTATAAATGAGAAGAGAAAGGAGTTTGCGCTGGTATTTGGAATATTTGGAAGATAGTTTTACAATGTAACAGAAATAGATTAATGCAACAAATGGTTACCACCACCGGCAATGCATATTCTACTTTTTCTTCTTTTTTTTCTTAGTTTGAACATTCACATAATATATCTCCAACTGTTATCGATTACATGTTGTTTCCGTAACAGGGTGGCTTTGACATGATCTGTAGCGGGAGAGACAAGATCGAAACCCCTGAACAAGTAGGTCATTGTTATTTCATACATTTGCTATATCTAAGCCATAAGATGCTTTTTGGTACCTTTATCATCCATCCCCATCTCCTAATGCCAGAAAAACTTCTTTCAAGTTTTTCAATGCAATCAATCAACTTGGAGGATGCCTTTACCAATTTCTTCAAGGCAGCATGTATACAAATATTTTACGAAGTGCCTTGTGAGTTATATGAAATGAATATTAGTAACTTGTTCAGGTTTAGTGAACCATCCAATTGATTATGCCTCCAAATGAACTAAACCTCACTTTCATAAGCAAGATGGACTTTGCCACATTTATGTTTTGTAAACTCTGCTTCCAGTGTATTCTTTGAGCCAATAAATTAAACGTTTACTTGAGAGATTTCTGTAGCGACATAAAATTCTCTTTGTAAGAAGAAATATGGTTCACTTTGGCTATTGTGATGACACTCCCCTCAATTTTGTTCCCTCCATCTCTTTTTACTGTTTTTAGTTAAATTGCTTCTTCTTGCCCAATGGGATAGGTCTGCTGACCACTTAAATTTTGTCGCATGGTCGTCACACCTTGGTGTTCATAATCGTGACCTCGGTTGCTGAGACCAACCTTACAAGCATCAACAATATAAGTTGCATTACATTGAAACAAATCATTCTTCTAATGACTCTGCTTACATTGCCTCTCAGTTCAAGCAGGCTCAAGAGACGGCAATGAAGCTTGATTTAGATGGACTTGTTGTCATCGGAGGTGATGATCACTAATGCCTGTCTCCTTGCTGAGAACTTTAGGTAGAGATTCTTCTTATTGGTATTTTAGTTTGTTTACAACTCCACCTATGGTTAAATATTTTCATTGAATAAACAATTTCAGGGAAAAGAAAATGAAAACCCGGGTTATTGGATGTCCTAAAACAATTGATGGTGACCTAAAATCCAAAGAAGTTCCTGCAAGTTTTGGATTTGATACAGCGTGCAAGGTGACCTTAATTTGCAAGGATCATTTGTGTTTTGGCCCTTTTTTCAATTGGCGGGTGGTGTAGTTCCTATAGTCCAAGCATAGTAGTTAATGTGCTTACTGATGTTTTCGGTAGAGATTAAGTCACTGATGCATTGTTGCTCTGGTGTCTTTTCTTGTGGAAGTTCTTCAGACCTAATTGTAAAATGAATAAAAATGCAGCTATGCTGGTTACATGCTTTTGTTCACAGTGTTTTATTCACAAGCTCACATAAATTATTTGTTTTTGACCCTCAAGAAAGTCAATATTCATGTACGACAGCAGACTGGACTCATCTTAGATACTGGGATTGCCACTTTACTGTGCTCTTAGTCTGAACAACTAAACTGACTTTGGTTTCGCTAGCATGGTGGCCATGAGCGCCATTTCTAGGATTTCCTCCTTTTCTGTCAGCTCTAACTCTAAGTTTCACTTATCGAATGTTGGCTATGTCATGCTTCTTTTCTTTCCATCTTCATTTCACTTTTACTCAGACTGAATTAATAGGTGAAAGATGCTTTCTAGTTTTGGTTTTACGAACAAATCTACCGCGATAAACCTATTACATAACGATGTCTTCACATTCATCACATTTGTAATTGCTGTTTTACTTTTCCCCTTTACACTGTAGGAATCTATGAGTTCAAACTTCTTTCTTCCCTCCTCCCATTCTTGCTTGCTTGGTCTGCTTTCATTGGTTCTTTTACTTAAAAGGTTCAATATATTTACTATGTTTATATTCTGAAATTGCAGTTATATGCAGAAATGATTGGGAATGTTATGATAGATGCTCGCTCAACTGGAAAATATTATCATTGTAAGTGCAAGATAGTGAGATTGTCCGCATTTGCTGTTTGAGTGACCTACATTTGCTGTTTTTAAGTGAGTGAGTCTATATTTGAACGGCTACCTTGTTCTGTTGTTAGGTGCTTAGAGGCTGTCACATTTTGTATCTGATTTAACTTATGTCCTGTTTAGTTGTGAGGCTTATGAGCAGAGCTGCTCCTCACATAACATTGGAATGCAGTTTGCAGACTCATCCTAACATAACTATCATTGGTGAAGAGGTAGTCTAATTCTTTTGTTCCAACTTTTGTGTTTATTTGGAATTGAAATGCATTTGTTTGGGTGGAGGGAAGCTTTGGATGCCATACTCCAAAACCTCAAGTAATTATGTAAATTCCCCTCAAGATCTTCTTTTATAAGCACGTTGTTCAAATTTACATTTCTCTTGGGAGCTTCCATATAATCCTAGATGGGCATACACCCTACTGCCCAGTTTGATCCAAAATGAAGGATCCACCTTTTTTGCAGAGGTCCATTTCATGGCACCACAAGGACAGTTATAATCTTCTAGTGATATTTGTTTTTTCATTTATCCAGACTCTCACTTCTCTGCGATAATTCCTGTATGGATGTGTCCGACCAACTGAAAGGACCTTAGTTCTAAAGATACCTTTATGAAAGTTACTGCTGAGCACAGAGAAAGACCTCCATATACAGCATCTTCTTTTGTTGGCATCCATATTTATTTGCATGTATCATGTATCATATATGAGAAAATTTAATTAGCTTCTTCGTCTAACTATTATCATCTTTCAACATCCTTTATGTTTGTAATCACCATTTATTTTGTCACTGAAGGTTGCAGCAAAGAAACAGACTCTGAAGAATGTTAGAGATTATATCACAGATGTTTTCTGTAAACGTGCTGAGAATAGTTACAACTATGGGGTTATACTTATACCAGAAGGCTTAATTGATTTCATCCCAGAGGTTTATAGTCCTAAAATAAGCTCTTTATGCTATAGTGATCATTTTGGCTCCTTTTCACTTTCACATTTCCTCGAACTTTTACAAGGCATCATAACGGAAGTTCCAACTGATCTTGACCTTGTAGTCCATCCTTACAGGTGCAACAATTGATTGCAGAGCTGAATGAAATCCTCTCACATGATGTTGTTGATGAAGGTGGAATGTGGAAAAAGAAACTGGGGAGCCAATCTCTCAAGCTTTTTGAAATCTTACCACAAGCCATTCAGGAGCAGTTGCTGCTGGAAAGAGATCCACATGGAAATGTGCAGGTAATCATGCTATTGGTTGAATGGATATCCATTGATTACATAAGTTAATGATTATCCTTGCCTCTTTTATCCTCTTGTTCTGAAATTATTTCCAGTTCAGATTCATTCAGCATGAAGGAATAAGGTGATGCTGATGCTATTTGTTCTTATTATCTAGGTTGCTAAAATAGAAACAGAGAAAATGCTTATAGAAATGGTGGAGACTGAATTAGAGTCCAGAAAGAAGCAAGGGTTATACAAAAATGTGTTCAGTGGACAATCTCATTTCTTCAGGGAATTAAAAACCTAGTGCAATTAGATTAAGACAGTGAATGGAATAAGACTGTGAAAATCTTGCTTCCATTTCCCCTCAGGGTATCCAACAGAAACAGTAAGGAGATGAACAATGGCTGATATAACAGTTTGGTTTAAATCCTTGTTCTTTTCCAGATATGAAGGATGATGTGGTTTACCTTCAAACTTTGATGCCAACTACTGCTACGCATTGGGCTATGCTGCCGGAGCACTCCTTCATTCTGGGAAAACTGGGCTGATTTCCTCAGTTTGTGCTTTCCTCCTTTATTCGTTCCTACATAGAAATTCTTGGAACACTTGATAGATTCAATGCTAAATTCGTGGTTCATGATTCAGGTGGGAAACTTGAGTGCTCCAGTTGAAAAATGGGCTGCAGGTGGAACAGCGTTGACATCTTTGATGGATGTGGAAAGAAGACACAGTAATATTTCTTCCTGTTCATTAATAAGTAAAATACTCACCTTCACGTGTTTGGTTGTTTTAATGTTCTCAAAGACTTGGAATTTGCATGTGCAGTATCTGAAATTCAGTACAGAGTGACAGTCTTGAGGCAGCTCTTAACTCTTTAAACAATAACTTTCTTCATTCCCTTGCTCTTTTCTCTTTTATCTTTACATTTTGCTTCAGACCACCTTGTCATTGCCCACCCCTCCTCTCCGTCCTGGAAATGGAGAAAGCAAAGAGAAGATACAAAGGAAGAACATGAAATAGCAGAAAAAAGAAAACTGAAATTTTGAAAACAACATGTATATTTCAGTAGAAGTTTTGATGACCTTTACTTGCCACTTTGCAACACATTCCAATTATTTTCTCTTTTCCAACCAAACGTCTATATCTCTGCAGGAAATTTTAAGCCTGTGATTAAGAAGGCAATGGTGGAACTTGAAGGTAACTTCTTTACAGAATACCTACATTTCTGCTCACTACTAAGTGCCATCTGGGGCACTGGCTAGGACACAGTTCTATCTTTCTGAGGCCGGTTTTTGCGTTGCAGTATTTTACACATTTTTCTGTCCAACTAGGGGCTCCTTTCAAAAAATTCTTGTCCATGCGTGAAGAATGGGCTATAAAGAACCGATACATCAGTCTAGGTATATCATGCAGTAAATCTACTGGCTTAATATGCTATATACCTCGGGCTAATTTAAGTGTGGAGTAGGCTTATAGAAAAACCGGCTTTTTCTGAAAACTTGTTTGACAAATTCTACTTATATCAAGATAGAGTTACATCAGATTCCAGGATATTTGATCAACAAATCATTAACAGGTCATGAACAGTATAAGTATCTGAGCGATCTCTGCAAAACTCTTTTCACGCGTCATAAACTCAATGTTATTTTCGTCTTTGCATGATCATTGAGCAAGTGAAGTCTAATGTACTAATAAATACTGTTATGGATATCAATTCCATGAATATACTACTTTCAAGAACATCTAGGCAAATGGATTATACAACGTTGAACCTGTTTTTGTTTTGTGTCAAAATCTTTGGCAGGCCCTCTTCAGTATGTTGGTCCAACATCAAATAGCTCCAATCACACTCTGATGCTGGAGCCTGGGACTTTATAACCAAGGACTTTACTGCACTTAATTCCGCTTCCAATTCTATGCTACAGAATTAGAGTTAGTGATTAGATTCAAACGCAGGATAGCATTTAGACATATCTTTCTCCTTGCAATTCTCGGAGATATGTGTGAATCTCGAACGATATTATGCAGATCGAACGATAATCTTTTTAGCTGTTTTGTTTATCATGGTGACAGTTTATAAGAGCAGAAGTGATTTTCATATAGTTTATTTCCCTTTATCATTATTGTTTCAGGTCATAATTATATCTTAAAAGCTTCACCTAATTACTATGCTCCATATTATTATTGTATTTTTTAATGAAAAAAGAATGGAACATTGGCTTTGAAGTTTCAAATTATGAAGGTAAAACTTTAGGGCTCTGATATCTATTCAGATGCTGACTTTCTTCAACTTCTCTGTTTTCAGTTTCCTAAATCTTTTGCTTCACTTTTGTTAAGATTTTCTTGGCCATCTGCGGATGGTACATCGTCTAGGAATGTTCAATGAGTACACTATTGACCATCCTATGCAGGTCAGTGGACAATTCTTCTTATAATATGAATTTGGGCAAATTTATATACTTTTGGTGGCTATCGTCTAGTTGCACTTGCTTAGCATGTGAACAGTTTCCCCGTTTCTCTTAGGTACTTATTCCACTTTGGCCCCCAAAGGCTTTTTACTATCTTGAACCTTGTTGCTTGCAGGTTTTAGTTTTAGAGATGATGTCAGAAGTTGATAAGAGTTGCTGCCGAGTTGGATGAGGTAGTTCACTGGTCTATTTATTTGTTGTTTTAAGTACATTTATAGCAAATCAACACATTCTGTCCTAGTTGTACTCTTTCTTTTTCATGTTCATATATGTGAATAAACATTTCTAATTTTGCAGATGAGCAGGCACACACAAGTCAAGTCTATGAGGACGAATAGCTCTTTCCTGAAAGTAATGAGAAATTATTTGAGATGTGTTTGGAAGGTTGGTTTTGTAGGAAAAAACATAGAGATGTGGATGCCAGTCTGAACAATCTATTTGCTTCTTTTGTTCAGCAAACTATTTCCATTACTATGCTTGTTCAATGGGCTCTGACAGGAACTCAGCAGAGCAAGCACTTTGTGTTCCAGGAACAATGTCATTGCTGCACTAATATCCTTCTCGAGCGACAGAGAAACTGAACATGCAATACTTTGGCTATGAAACACAGTGTTAATGGGATACTGCTGAAGTTAAAGATGGAGCAGCATCACCGGTGTGATGACTCCCTCATTCTTTATGAAGC